>NC_083768.1:10864890-10882390 GCF_963514075.1 Conger conger
AATTGTGTTTTGTGTAATTGTGTAGTCTTAGTGCATTTTGTGTGCAAGATTAGCTGTTGTGCCAAGCTGCGTGTTGGTCAAGGGAACTGTATTAGGGGTTTTGAAAAAGTGTGCTCAGTATTGAGACATGTATAATCAATTGTAAAAAAAAACCTGTAAAGCGGAATAGGAATGGATTAGCACAGACTCTCCTGTGGTGGAGATGTTTTAGACAGGTCTCTCTGGGGTAATTAATGGTACTCAGGAACCTCTTTAAATCCAGAGACTGCCTGCTACAGGCTTATTTAAAAAAAAAAAATCTAAATGACTGGTGAAGCCTCTCAATACAAAAGGCTACTCATGAGGTTAGAAATTAGAGCCTCTTTCTAATACTGTTGAACAGTTATAGCCATTGAGCATTGCAGTATTTGCCCTGTGATTGATTGGTGACCTGACCGTCCTGGGATAAGCTCCAGCACCCGCCACAACCCTGACCAGGAATAAGCAGGATATGTAATGGATGGAGGTCACAGTGTTTACATGACATTCATTTCAATATATTTCCTTAATATGTAATATATTTCATATATTGCCTTAGTATATTTCCTTAAAATAGCTTATCCAGCATTACTTATCCAGTAAGATAACACAAGTGAATGCGTCTGATTTTAATAATTAATCTGATTTAACAACATGTCGTGCCAAACATAGCTAACAACATTTCCAGGCCAGCAAGTACTGTATATGTATCCAAAGCACTGATGCAGTTGAACTGTGCCAAGCAAGATTCAAAGCACACATACACATTGTAACATACAACAAAAAGGTTAAAAAAAACATTCTTTCAGTTTTTTTTTTACTTGGAAACGGCTTCCTTAATACAGTACATATTATCATAGGCACTAGCAAAGTAGAAAATGAGCTAAAAGGTGTGTGTGTGTGTGTGAGAGAGAGAAAGAGAGAGCGAGTGTGCGTGTGTGTGCGCGCGTGTGTAGCGTGCGTGTCAGCGAGAGAGTACTTCCCTTCCTCGTGGCAGCATCTAATCAGGCGCTGAATTCGACCGGAGCACCTGTGTAACATAAGAATAGACTGTAAATAACTGCGTTCGTACCGCCTTGAGACAAACAACACGGTGTACTCTAGTCTGTGTTTTTCTGTACAAACAGTCCTTAGTGTGTCTGCTTGTGTCTTTGATTGCTCTTAATAAATCTCAGACTTCCAAGACAATTACATGCCCGCCAATCAGAAAACAGGCTCGGGTACCTGCTGTGTAATTTGCCACGGAGGTACAGTACTGCTTCTACGCAAGCTCTTGGTGCCACCAGCATCTTCTTTGTTATTAGGCATCCATTTCACTTTCAATTATATTGTATTTCAAGCTGCAGAAGAATGGGACTTCAAAATGGCGTCAATAAAACCACTTGAAGCAGCAGCTGTTCCCGTGGCCTTGAAGCTTCCAGACTAAGGTTGCATTCAGTAGGTGACCACTTCAGCAAAATGTGCTGCGTCGTTTCATGCGGGGCGTGACCCTGAATCACTCAGGTAATGACTTGAATGTTGTCCCACCCAGGCCACCGTACCTTGTGCCTTTGAAGTGGGGTTCTGGAGGGCAGTGTTTTAGTGGCGATGTGTACGCCTCTGTGAGGTTAATGGACATTATTCAACAGAGAGTGGCAGCGTGTTGTGTGGGCATAAATAATCTTGCAAGCTAATCCACTGTATTGTCTTCTTAGAGAGATGATGCTGTCTGGTAGACTGTATGTTGCACTGATTATTAATGGTGTTATGGCTCTGTCCTGCATCCTTTAGTTTAGTGTTCAGCTTTGCATTTTACCGTCAAGCTTACGATGCATACAACATGCTGCGCCCCACATGTCAGTATATGTCAGTGATGAAGTATTTTCTTACTTATTGTTTAAACCAGGGCAGCCCAACCCTGTTCCTGGAAATCTACCATCCTGCAGGTCTTCACTCCAGTCCTAACAAAGCTCACCTCATTCAACAGCTAGAGCAGGGCTGCCCAAACCTGTTCCTGGAGATCTACCATCCTGTTGGCTTTCACTCCAACCCAAGATTGACACACATGATTCTACCAATTAGCGTCTGAAGGAGATCTCTGGCTGTTGAATGAGGTTTGCTTTGTTAGGGTTGATCTCCAGGAACAGGGTTGGGCAGCCCTGGTTTTAACAAATGCTCATATTTTTACATTCTGTGAGCTAAAATCTATCACTTCACTTGCCATTTAAGAATAATGCCGATTGCCAAGGTGATTTTGCTGACAATGGTTTCTCTCTCTCTCTCTCTCTCTGCCCCCAACTTCCCTCTCTCTCTCCCCCTGCAGGTGTGTGCTACTCTCTTGTGAAAAAAGGGAGAAAAAAGGCAGTGGAAACGTTAATCTACTTCACCTTTGTGTGTCCTGGGAATAGACTCTCTGTGGAGCGGAGTGCATCCTGTGCAGGGGCCTACGGTTGGCGGAAGTGTGGTTCTGGTCCGGTTCTGGTGCGGTTCTGGTGCGGTTCTGTTGTGGTTCTGGTGCGGCTCTGTTGCGGTTCTGGTGCGGTTCTGGTGCGGTTCCGGTGCGGCTCCGTTGTGACTTTGCTGCGGTTTCGGTGCATGTCCTGTGGTGAGGATATTAGCTGGCGGCACAGATGAGGTCCATGGCCCCCCCGTTGTGGAGCGTACTGGGCGTGGCCACGCTGCTGATGACCGCGCGGGAGGCGGGGGCCTCGGGGGCCGGCTCCGACGACGGGCCCCCCGGGCCCTCGGATCCTGGGGCCCCGGAGGACGACGGGTCGGCCCTGAACAGGCAGAAGAGGAGCTGGGTTTGGAACCAGTTCTTCGTGCTGGAGGAGTACACCGGAGACGACCCGCTCTACGTCGGGAAGGTAAGGGTGCCCCACGTACATGGCTCTGTGGTTTGTGCAGTGCTATGGGAAGGAAAACTATGTCTGTCTTCGCTACTACGCCTGGCTAGCCGGCGGAGCATGGGCTGCCCCTCCGCGGCTGGGTTCCTGCTGAGACTTATTCCCTGTGGGGGCTTTTTCCCCGCCACTGTTTGAGTGTTTTTCTATCCACTGGGGAGTTTTTTTTTTTTTTACCTCGCTCGCTTGCTTTTTTGTGGGTTGTGGCCTGATTTATTCTTTTTTTCCCCAATTCTCCTTTCTGTTTCTTCAGTAAAGTATTTCTGTGACAGTCTCTGTAAGAAGCACCATACAAATAATACTGCTTTGAGCCGAATTGAAGGGGTTCTGATAACATTTGAGCGGTTAGGCTGAGTGGCAGGAGTTCGCTGAAGGGCATGACGCAATATGGAAGCCAGACTGCACGATCCTCCACATAAGGGCTGGAAAAGCGGACCGAATCTCCCAGAGATGGCCCAGCTGAAATAATCTCCGCTACATTACCCCAGGAACATGACAGCAAAATCAACTCAATCGCTTTAAATGTTTTGGCATGACCCGCATAACGGCTCAAATCGCGATAACTCACATTTATTCTGCGCGATCCGTGTAGGCCTCGCGTTCGACAAATAAAGTGCGGACCTGTCACAGAGTTGATGTGTGGAAAATACGGTCAGAGGATTCATTAGGCGGAAGTGCCCAGATTTATTTTCTTTAGCGCGAAGCGGAATCAATCACCCTCTCCCATTTATGAATTAAACCGCTGTCGCGTTAATTATCAGCGCTGGTGCTGGGCAGTCGAAGCTTGCACGCCGTGTGTTAAAACAAATTAGTCCCCCTGAAATTGATTACACAGAATCCAGTCATCGCTCCGTTCCTTGCCGCATTCTTGTATCCCAGAAGGTTGGAAGCTCACAGTGCGGAATAATGCCATCCGTTACATTCCGGTTACGGAGAATTCCCGTCCCTGCTAGCCTACTGCCTACCCTTGACGCGAGCTCTTCTATCGATATCAGTAACGTGGGTGCACCGCCTTGAAACGGGAAGAAAAGGGAACGGTGTAGGGTTTTTTTTTTCCCCTACGTTTTTTAATGTGACTGTAAGGCTTCATCGTGCCGGGGAGTCTGCCAGGGTTCAGAAACGCCCGACAGGAGAGGCCCAGCCCCGCTCTCACTGATGTAAAGTCGCAGCGCCATCGGCTGCCTTTAATTGGCGTTTCAGGAGCGGCGTGTGTCAGCGGAACGACGGGAGAAGAAGGTGTCTGTTGGCGGCTCAGGAAGGCTGCGGGGGCGGCTATGCCCTTGACTGAGGGAGGTCGATTGATTGTGACGCCGTGTTTCCAGCCCACGATGCACCAGTCCTCCGACCCGCGCGTTCGGAAAAGGGGACGCGGGGGGGGGGTGGAGGTGGGTGGGGCCTATCCGTTTAAATGATCTGCTTTCACTGAACGACGCGCTCGGAAGACAAGGGTGCTTTTAGACAAACATGTACAGAATGTACACAAACCGGGTGTATTGATCGTGGAGATGTGTTAGTAGTGTGGCTTCTTATTTTTCCATTAGTTTTTATATAGACAGATGAAAAACCTGATATCCCTTTTGTTATCTGTCTTCCCCATTAATGCTGACGATAAATGCTGAATATAAAGTATGTACATAATTCAATAGCTACACAATAACTCCAAACTTGTTTAGGTATTTCTGAAATAAATGTGCTGTTTACCCTGCCTTTTGTTAGCCTGCAGGTTTGCACTGTAATGTACTGTATGTCTTATATTCATGGAAGAACACAACGCAAACAGAATACTTACAGACAATGCTTTCAAAGACACATGGCATGTGGTGCAGTTGAACAGGTGTGTGTAAATGCGTTTATCGGTTGCTTTTCATTGAGTGAAAAGTCAGGGCCGGAATGTTTGCGCGCCCGTGTGTATGTTTAATTTGCAGTGGTGGCTGTGTTGTGCTTGTGGCTCTTGCAGACATATTCCTGCGCTAATCTCGACTGAGATGTTGGGAAAATGATCTTTCCGGGAGGACAAAGCAGATAATTTTAATTGGCTCGTCTGTGCGTTTAGCATCCTCAAGGGCACAGCCAGCAAAGGTCAACAGCTACCTGCCATTTGCTATTATTGCACCAGAGATAAAGTTATCACCCGACTTTGGTAATTACAAATATTATGAGAGACCCATGCGCTTATCAAACATGAAATGATTTATGAAATTAACATTAAGCGGCAATTTCATCCACTGTTGCTTAAAGCGGCCCAACGCCACCGCAGTACATTAAAGCAGTAAACTGTTTAATGTTTGTTTATTTATTTGGGGTGGAGGTATCAAACACACGTAATTGAGGTACACATCAAATTCGACAATTTCATGCATCATTGAAGTTCATTTTGTATGAAAAGAGAAAATGGTTCACACATACAGAATGTTAGGTAATTACATTTTGTGCATTTCATAGTATTTATGGAAGATGTTTGAAAACAACTTTGCAGGGAATGTAGATGTTCTTTTGCAGATTACGTGGGTCTGACCTTGTTGCTTTTGGAAAATACAGCAATTGTGGTAAAATGTAACATTACTCAACCATTAAACCCATGCAGTGCAGTACAGGCAGAGTGTGTGGAACTGGCTGTTTCAGCACCACAGGATTTAGGGACAGCTCCCCCGAGTTTGGTAATTCAGAGGGGCCCTCTTGTTTGAGAAGCAGAGAGCCACCTTGTGCTTACAGTACTAACAGACATCCTGCCTGCCTGGGATATTATCTTGTTTGGGACTATTTACATTTTATTTCATTTGCTTTTCTTGTTGTCCTGTCTGTAATTTGCATGAAGGGTTTCGTAAGGAATTCGAGAAAATTAAGTGATGTGTGCCTAGCAAGATCTTTTTCATTTTGTATAAGTATTGTATTAAGTATCATCCGGGCTTGCAGGATTCATGAGTTCAGGCCAAAGGATTGGTTATCTGGTGGAGTTATGGGCAGAGCGCACATTAACCGAGACCAGAGCGAGAGATATACACTCACAATGTATTCATATCAGTGAGGGTGTGTGAATCCCATTGAAAGACAACTGGTGGTCCATGCAGGGTTAGACGCATCAGTTGTAGGAATCCTCTCTTCTATGCAGTCTTTGTTGGAAAACATGGGAGGCAAGTCCAAATTGTTTCACTCCCCACCAGATCTAATCACCCCCCTCCCCACTTCCTGTAATGTGTTTTCATTTATGGCAATGGCCATTTGTCCCACTGGTTCCATTGAGGGACGGGGTATAAGTGTTGACATTCTCCCGCAGTTGTTGGTTCTTGTTAATTTGTACTTGGGGAGCAGAACCACTCGTTCCTATACTATATTAAACTACCTATTTGAAACAAAGCCGAACCTGCATTTATTTTTATACCGACAATCGTACGGAGGAATACATTACATTACATTACATTACTGGCATTTGGCAGACGCTCTTATCCAGAGCGACGTACAGTTGATTAGACTAAGCATGAGACAGTCCTCCCCTGGAGCAATGCAGGGTTAAGGGCCTTGCTCAAGGGCCCAGCGGCTGTGCGGATCTTATTGTGGCTACATCGGGGATTGAACCACTGACCTTGTGGTTCCCAGTCGTGTACCTTATCCACTACACTACAGGCCGGCCTCATACACTTACATTGAACTCTTTAAAAATTCACACAATTCTTTACCACTAACCCCCACCCCCACCCCCACACAGCTGCCCGCTCTGCCCCCCCCCCACACACGCCTTTCTTCTGTGGCCACAGCTGCCGGCTCCAGAGCCTGTGGTCAGATTGAATATTGAGCGGAGCTGATGTGTATATAAGGGTCTGATGGCTGTGTAAATGAGGATGGATGGAGTCAGGCTGACTGCCCACTCACAGGCGCTCCTGCTGGGCATGCAGTCGGGGGGGGGAATGCTCCAGTTTAAACGTCATTTCGTTTTCTGATGATAATCCCTAAAAAAACAACATTCATTTGTCTGCTATTTGTACTACTATACCAACCTTGAAATAATGGACTTGCTGAACAGAGCTCTCAAGTGGGAGAATGAAGTGACAAAGGGCTACGCTCTTATCCTCCTGCTACGCAATTTTGAGAATTATGGAAATGGTAACAACACATAATTGCAGAACGAAGGTAGAAACCTAGCATGTCGTTATACAAGTGTGCGGACTGTGAGTAGTCTGGCTTTGTAGCATCTAATGGCTCTGCTCCCAACAATGCTTACGGAAACACATCAAGCCCATTCTCCTGAACCTATTCTCCAGAGCCCATTCTCCAGAACCTATTCTCCAGAGCCCATTCTCCAGATCCCATTCTCCAGAGCCCATTCTCCAGAACCTATTCTCCAGAGCCCATTCTCCAGAACCTATTCTCCAGAGCCCATTCTCCAGAACCTATTCTCCAGAGCCCATTCTCCAGATCCCATTCTCCAGAACCCATTCTCCAGAACCCATTCTCCAGAACCCCTTCTACCGAGCCCATTCTCCAGAACCCATTCTTCAGAGCCTTCTGGTGGATCCAATCATAGCGCTGATTATTGAGGTCTCCATTTAGGTTTCAGGCGTGGGTACACACTCATGCAGGCACACACGCACATGCGCACACACACAAACACACACACACACAGACACACACAGACACATATAGGCACACGCATGCACACACTCACATGAATTAATTTCCAAAAAGAGAAAAGAGAAGCCCAGAATGCAGTCGTAGCCCTTGTCTAACAGGTCTCAGGCCGGCCGCAGCTGACTGCACCTCCCCAGGAGTATTTGTCATTTAGGGCCGGTCTCCCAGCTTTGTACGGATGGCTGCATGGAGGTATGTCCTCCACAGTCAGGTTCCCCTCTCCGGCACCAGCACACATCTGCTGCGTGGTGGTGAAGTGACCCGGGCTGTCTATCCCAGAAGCTTCCCTACGTGCCCATAGGGAGAGGGACCTGTATGCACTCGCTTTGAAATACAAAAATAACCGCGGTTTCAGAACCCCGGTAACAGAAAGGAGAGGGCACTCGCACCGCGAGGTAGGCGGGGCGAGGCCCACGCACGGAGTCCCTTCACAACCAACCCTGTTGTCACGGCAATAACCGCACAAGCGTCGCCGTGGGGGGCTGTGGTCTTTTGCGTTGGCTGCGGGTCGGCCGGGCCTCGTCTGATGAAATCGTTGTTGACGTTTGCAATCGCTGGCCGCGGGCAGCGCTCATTTAAGTGCGTACAGTACCTGACATGGGCTGAAGCGCAGTTGGGTGACCTAAAGGAGAAGACCTTGCTCACAATAAACACAGTAATACAATAATGCAGAGACGAACACGGCGATAAATACAGTAATGCGATAATGCAAAGTAATACTGCCATAAATTCAGTTCGGCTGCGTTGGTTGAAGTCGGGTTGATTCCGGCGTTCGTTTGCAGTGTGCACTGCTCATTAACGCGTGTACTGTACCTGACATGGATTCAAGCGCAGTTTGCTGTGTGCCTCCCATGTATAACCCAAAGACAGCACAGTATGTGGGGTCTGATTGGCTTCTTCTTCAGTTTAATGCTACAAGGAGGGCCATGTGAACTAGTATAGCAACCAGGAAGTTGCACAGTCAAAACTGGGGGTTTTTCCTCTTACAAGAAGGTATTTCAACCGGAATCGCTTGACGTAAACTGCACACCTTCCCCCGAGCCAGCCAAAAACAGGGAGTTTTTCCTTACCACTGTCGCTAGGATGAACTGAATTGTATTGTGGCCTATCCTGTTCAAATTGTGCCAAGTTAATAAAATTCACTCGATTGATCGATTGTTTGATTGATTGACAATGGCATCAGGCAAGCAGTTGCAGTCGTAATGGGCCGTCTCCCATGACCCTACATTCAGATCATTGAACATGGACCCGCTGGGAAGAGAAGCGTAAGAGTGACGGTTGCATGCTCTGCACGGCTGTTTTATGTTGAAATCGGGCCTTTAAAAGGCAGTTGCAAGGCATAGACATATTGACATTAAGCGTCTCTCTTGACATTGTTGCTTTGAGAACGACGGTTTGTGAAGCCTCGGCTGAGGATCACCGCTGTTCCACAGTCTTCTGCAGTTCCAAAGCTTTCTTCCGCCTAATCCTCAAAGGCTCCTCCGCTTTGCAAGTGAGATCGGCGAGCCACATCAGAGGGCGCGCGAGCGGATAGGGACCTCCTTAGCGAGAAAAGGCCCTGCTTATCGCGATTATCGCAAAAGGCTAACCGCCACTCCGTCGCGGGCACTCATCCGGCAGTCTGGGTCGAGCCAGCTGGAAGTCCTCCCGCGTTTTAAATGTCACAGAGGGGCGCGGACGCCCCCGCAGCGGGCCCGTCCCGCGCGGAGCGTCCTAACCCCCCCGGCCGTGCCGCAAAGTCACCCGAACGCCGCCGAGTCCTCCCCCCGTCTGGGGATTGTCGGGGGGAGGGGGAGGGGCGGGGGAATTGGTATTCGCTCCACTCAGCGCGAGCCGCGGAGAAGGCGGGCGGAAAGGTTAAACGCGGCGTCTCCGATACCGCGTGAATTTTGCATTAGCGACCCCGGATAAATGAATTTGAGCGGGGAGGTCCGGGCGAGAGGGCCCGGGCGCACCGGCGGAGCGGAGCGGAGCGGAACGGCCACGCAAGGGCCTTTTTCCTCCTTTATCGGATTTAATTCTGAATCCATTTGTTTCTGCAGGTCATAGCCCAAAGGTAGTGGTAATGCAGCATTCGGGGGATTTGAAGCAGTATCGCCTCATCATAATCTCCACCATTTAAGAGATAATCTTTCGGAGGTAGTGAATAAGGACACCAGACAAATTAAATCATATCATTATCACTCCGAGAGGCCCCGGGAACGCAGATTAAATGCAGTTCCAGGAACAGTTGTGCTTTGACTGAAAGTTTGGCTGCCGACATTTTAAATGATTTAGCTCTTGGCTCTGTGCAAATACGTGACGTCTATTCCCATTGAGTAAGGTAAAACACACACACACACACACTCACACACACACTGTTTTAATAACTTTCTTGAATTTGTTTCTGAAGAACAGGCTTTCTTTGTTCTACTTGCAGTGTCCATGTCCCTAGCTTCCGGGGGTTTTGAGATTGAAGTTCAACGATGGAAGTCAATGATAGATAACTCTGTCAGACTTGCTAAATCACACAGGCCAACCTTTAAGATCCCGCAGTCTGGTGGTTTTATGTTGCAGCAGTCTTACATAAGGGATGTTCCCTGACACGATATTTTTTGGCTCCCGCAGAAATAATCAACTCTAAATATTGTTTGCCCTTCATGTGTCACATTATAAAGTGCAGAGATTACAGGGCATATCATATCATAGCGTAACATAATGATGAGGCCATTCAGCCCAGCAATGCTCACATTTTCCTACCACTAAAGTCGACGGGACTGCCATATCAGGGCGGCCTGTAGCGTAGTGGTTAAGGTAAAGGACTGGGACACACAAGGTCGGTGGTTCTAATCCTGGTGTAGCCACAATAAGCCCTTGAGCAAGGCCCTTAACCCTGCATTGCTCCAGGCGGAGGATTGTCTCCTGCTTAGTCTAATCAACTGTACGTTACGATAAGAGTGTCTGCCAATAATGTAATGTATCTCAAGGTGATACACATCCTGCACATAGTCTACTTGTGCTTGTACCTGTGCAGCGGTTAGCACTGTTGTCTCCCCAGAATGAGGTTCCAGGTACTCCGGGTTTTCTCCCACACCAAAATGCGTTCGGTTAGGTGTACTCCTGTCATTGCCTTTGACCAAGACACCGGCCTTAGAGTTGGTCCCTGGGGGACCCGGAGTTGGTCCCTAGCCAGAGCATTGTTTTCTAAGTAGCTAGGACAGGCTAAAAGCAGAGGACAAATTACCCCACCGGGGTTCTATAAAGTGTACAGCATTTTATCTTACCTACGGTCAAAAGTGTTGCACCTGCTGTGTAACAAAAATTTAGAAAAATAAAGTCCTGCTTTACTGAAGCACCATTGGTGTTCACAGTTTGGGGGAAATTTTACAGTAACTGCACAGTATATTATTATTATTATTATTATTATTATTATTATTATTATTATCATTATTATTAATAATACTAATTATGGACATGCATGGGCTGAATGAGGGATTATGGACAGGAGAACAATCCGTGAACTTGATCTGCCATTTTAGATACATTTCTTGCGAAGCTCGTGATTGGCAGCCTGCAGACTGTTCTTGTGTCCTCCGAGGAGACCTCTTTCTGAGGTCTGATATACGGGTGAATCAGCATTTGGTGCGCAGAGCTAATTGAGACGGTGCAATTGGCGAAAAACAAAAGCTTGCATACAAAATGGCCCTCCAGGAACAGAACTGCCCACCCCTGATCTAAAGCATGGCCCGGATTTGCATTTTAAATGCTTCTGTGTCTTCGTCGGTGTCTTAAATGTCTTGCGGTTTCTATTGTTAGCTTGTGAATGTGGTCAACAGTTAAATTGCTCCTCTAGCCAATTACTTGGTTGAGAGTTTAATTAGTATCTGTTAATCCAAATGAGGTGGCTTTATAGATGCCTGGTGGGAAATCAGTTGAATTCATCTTAAGAGTGGAGGCAGAAGGAGAAAGTAAATCCCCTGAGGGGTTCACTGTCAGTATTATTGCCTCTACCTTGCCTTTTGTATTTTGATAACTTATTTTGGCTGATGTCACATTTACCCTTTCTTCAGAAAACATACTGAACATAATGTATTTTTCATATAAAAAAACTAAACAAAACATAACTAGTCCTTGATTCCTAACAATTGATAACGGATTGGGCAGATGAGTAATGTCCAGAAATATGGGGCAGTTAGTTGACATGAGAGGGTAATGGAGAGATCAAGCTTAAGTGTATGGTATGATCATAACTGCAGATATGGTAGGAGCATGGTGTGGTAGGAGTTGTCTGAAAGATAAGGCGGGGACAGCAATAACAACATGAAGATTGTTAAAATAGCCTTCTTCCTGTTAATTCATTTCCCCGCGAGCTAGTTTTGTGATACCATCTTTTCTAGCTAAGAATGAGTCAGCAGGAGAGTTGCTATGTTGCCTTTATTTACGTCTAGCTTGTGTCCTGCTAGTGAGCCATTTTTGCACCTCCTGAACATGGTTTCCCTAAAGGACGCTTTCGATTGCATGACCGAGGGCTATGTCGCAACCATCCTCCACCTCTATGCCTTTGGGAAATGTGCTTGTGTTTTTGCTGTGAGAATCTGCTGATGCTGTGCCTTTACACACATATACTGTGAACAGCCTGTTAGATCCCCATAGTCACGGCACATCCCAGCTAACATGAAACGGTTAAAAAAATAAAAAATGTAGCACAATCCCTGTTAAATTTCAATTTGTGTGATGTATTATGACAAAGTCTTTTCTATTTATTCTATAATATTTTGCAGTAACAGAAGGATAAAAAATAACATCCAGGAATGTCACACCTTTGCCGGTAACATCTGCTGATGGTTAGCATTAAGTTTTTAAAATATCGTGGATAAATGATTTTAACGCCGGATGCTTTCTCACCCTCTTTGGATTCTCGACAAACTGGCATGTTCTAAACGCGGTTATTTAGCGATCCACGGTGCCTGGCAGGTGGGGCAGGGACAACCCTTTACCCGTCAGCTTCCCAGGAGGAAGCCGAGATGAGAGTTTAGTTTTTTTTTCCTTCTCTCTTCTTCTCCTCCCGTATGGCCGTGGTGTTTGCAGCGCCGTGTCCGTGGAATGGAGGGATGCAGCGGGTACAGCCTCTGCCAGCGCCGGCGGGGGTGTGGCCCGCGTCTCTCCGCGTTTAATTATAGCACCGGGATCCATTAATAATGGAAAACCGCTTTTGCTCAAACCCCGGAAAATTCCTCCTGGTGCGCAGATCTGTCCCGTGACAAGGACTTTGCTCAGGCCGCAGATTTATGGACTCGTGGTGGAATCCCCCCCCCCCCCATCCCCGCACACTCGTTCCTCATTTGACGGGGCTGTTTCATATCTGAAACAACACTGTATCCGTGACAACCTTCCAAAGGCTGCCGTAACTGCGCTAGTATATTGTCAATTTTGAACTCTGCAAAAGTGATAATTATGGGTAGAAAATGCTATGGTATACTTCATATATTACCTAGAACATTTCCGATGAGGGGTCCATTTTCAAACGTAGGTACAACGTGCGGAACAAGCTGGTATTTCGGCAAGGTATATTGATGGAATCTGGCTAACCAAAACGGCACCGTATCTAAATGTTCCCATTTCCTGTAAGTTCCTTTTTTGCACTCTAGTGGTAATACAATGTTACTCACATTACTTTAAAGAAGCTGTCAAATGGGCAAGTGAGGGTAGAACTGCATTACTTCTGGGGCCAAGTATACCCGGTCTAAAGAGGTTTGTATGATGTCCCTTGTGCCTTGAGACTGCGGCATAATCATGGGACACCTTGTTCAGTCTCTGCAGGGAGCTTCTTCAGACCCTGCATGTGAGTGTCACAAACACACACGGTGCGTGTCCCCGGTTCTCTCCTCACTCTCCCCCTGAAATGACTCAGTTAGCACAGCCATCTGCCCGGAGGTAGGTCCACAGAAGCATCCTGCAATGGGCACCGTGGCATGGTGACCAGCCCACTAAACATTCCAGCTAACATTTGAACAAATTGTTAGATGCGAATTCGACTGTGCGATGCGTTGTGATGAAAACGTTCTCCAAACGTAATGTCTCATCATGTGTTTATTGCATAGCGTTTCAGTGATCGTGTCACAGAAAAGAGTCACACCTTCCTGTTGCTGTACTTAGCACGGTTTCCTGTTGAGGACTGGCCCTGCTCCTCTCTGTGTGGCCTTTGCATGTTCTCCCCTTGTGTCCTAGTCTCCTCCCACAGCCAAAGCATGTACCGTAGCCAAGGCACTGCAGATGACAGTACGCCTGGCTAGCTAACTGCCGCATTTACAGATGTTATTAATGTGCGCCGTCCCTGGGAAACAAGCAACTAAATGACATGGAAGTTACATTGCATTACATTACATTATTGCCATTTGGCAGATGCTTTTATCCAGAGTAATGTACAGTTGATTAGACTAAGCAGGAGACAATCCTCCCCTGGAGCAATGCAGGGTTAAGGGCCTTGCTCAAGGGCTTATTGTGGCTACACCAGGATTAGAACCACCGACCTTGTGTGTCCCAGTCCTTTACCTTAACCACTACGCTACAGGCCACCCTGATATAGCAGTCCGTCGACTTTAGTGGTAGGAGCAATACAGGGTTAAGGGCCTTGCCCCAAGGGCCCAACAGCTGTGCGGATCTTATTGTGGCTACACCGGGGATTGAACCACTGACCTTGTGGGTCCCAGTCATGTACCTTAACCACTACGCTACAGGCCGCCCCTAGTTGCGAGCACCTGACCCTTTTCCTCCTTTTCCCGCTGACGGTGATGCGCAGGAAGACCGAAAGTGGGCGGTCGGTGGGGACGTGACCAGGCCTGTCTGCGGTTCACGTTGCCCACGTTCCTCCCGCCACGCCCGGGGCTCAACATGGCCGCGCGAATACACCCCTTCATCGCCCCGCCCGGGTGTTTTTAGATCAGGTCTGGAGCGCAGGGGGGGCGGGGGGGACTAGCAATCATGCAATTAAGAGACGCCCTCCACGCTGGCTCGCTCAGCAAACGGACTCGTCTGGAACATCTGTTCCAACAAAGGACATGTTGACGGGCTGCTTACCGAGACAGCCAAATGCAGCCGAGGATGAATGCAAACATGAAATTATTGTATAACTCACTCTGCTACAGACTCCCACAAAGGGCCTTTGTTCTCCGGAAGCTTCTCATACACACAGCACTCGCTTTGCCGCGGTTGTCTTTGGCGGAGCGGATAATTCATACCTGGACTCTTTCACATTTTTTGGTCAATTGGAATGAATCTCCGTACACAGGTGTCTTTTATTTATCGAGGTTTCACAAGCCGACTTTAAATCGCCCCGTAGTTTTAGAGCTCATTTAATCCGCGTGAAACGCGAAAGGCTAATACATCGGGCAGGACTAACGTCGGGGAGCGTTCCGTATCTGTATAAAAAAAATAAAAAAGGCACGGTTTTCGGGAGCTTAGAAACAGCCAAGCACAAGTGGCCCGTGTCCAAATGCGATGCTCCCTTTTGTCGTCTGCAGGTCTGCTCAGCAGAGCTCCGCCGGAACAAGTCACTTTGTCACTTTAATGAAACCTCCAGGCACAGAAAGGCTGCTTTCGGCAGATCCATTTTCTTCTCATACGTTCCTTTGAGCTCTGACAGAGCAATCGCCCCGGCGTGAGACAGGCAACGCGCCCCTCCGCCACAATAGCGCGCCACACTATTCACACGGAGAAGGGAGAAAAATTGAAAATGGGAGACTAAGAATAAGCCTGATTGACTGGTGCCTTCCAGATTGTCAGAACGGGGGCAGGGGGGGAGAAGGGGGGGGGGGGGGGGCAGGGGGGGCGGTGGAAAGACGCACAACACAACAAAGACGTTTTTCAGAGCTGGCCCACCTCGGCCAACATTACTGTTCTACAGAAAGAAAATATAAAAAGCTCCCCGCTGAAAGGCTCTCAGATCACCTTTTCAGGTATCTGTGTAGCCTCAAATCCACGTTCGTTTTTTCTAAAAAAACCGAACAAAAAGGCCCCATTATGGCAGCGAACCTTCGGCAGTCTCTGTGGGATTAAAGGCGAGGTGAGAGGTAAGGTTGGGGATGGCTTTTTGTGCGTGGAGTGCTGGTCAGGACACACCGGCAGGGGGCCGCCATTGTTGGTCCGTGATTCTTGTTATTTCCATTAGCCCCTATTTTCACTGAACTGAAATCCTCCCCGTTCTCGGTCTTAACTGCAGTGGGCTCCGGCCTTAACGCGAACACATAAACAGATGCGATTAAAATTATAATGCGATATTAAGGACGGAGCATATTGCGGTGAAATTGAAACTGGTCTGGTCCAGAATTGGAGTGACTCAGCCATCTCTGTCAGTGATGAATGACTAAATTGAAATCTCTTTAATAATCGCCGTCGGAGATAAATTCAGCGCACGCCGGAGCATGTGGTTGCTAAGTGCACTGGTATTCGTGGAAACATAAAACAAATTGACACATTTTTAAATGAGAAATTTGCCATTTTGTCTCTTTTTTTTAAACGGCTTTGTGTCTGAGCATTGATGCTGGAGCTGTTTGAACTGGCTTCCATTTCTAATGGAAGCACAATTATTTGTCCTGCAGAATCAGACCCATCACTGTATTTATTTAAATCTTCAAAACATTACTTACAATGTTTGCTGAGCTCATTAGGAACAGGAACAAATGTGGATGCACAACTTTTCGGATAAAAACTTATCTATGCTTAAAAAGCATACAATCTTCCGAAGGTCATAGCACAGTGTCTTCTCCTGAAATGGAGCAATTAAAGAAGTCCACAGCATTCACGGGCACTGGAGGCTTTCACATCTATCACTGACTGCATGGTAGCATATTTAAATAGCGTATATTTAAAGGGACAGGGAACTGAATTGACACTTTGGAAATCAGCACTCAGAAACATGTAAGTTACGCCCTAAAAATGCCCGAATTTCATGCAAGGCAAATGTGCATGTATTCTGCTCGAATAGGAAAAAAACCAAACAGCTGCTCGTTGTGCTGTTGTGGTGTTGATGCCAATTTCACGCTGGTAATGCATTCACTTGTACACATCGCAAGGCGGTTTCCCTGTAATTTGCTGTACTCAGTTTGTACAGCAGTAAACCCAAGCATGTTCAGCATTTCAGTTGATCTCATAGATAGCTTGGGAAGCTAACATTATTCCTTTTAAGATAATGAATTTTAAAAAAATGTAGGATTACGCCATGCATCTTCCCCAAGCGGACACGTGTCTGCATATGTTTAGATAAAGAGCAGACACATGGCTTTGAGTAGAGGAGGGGGATTGTCTTTGTTGCGGCGTTTGTTAGTGTGACTGCTTTCCCTTTTATCTCCGTTGGCCGTGGTTCTGTGTCCCTCAGCCATTATTGAGAGCCCAGAGACAGCATCACTCACACAAGCTGTCCTGAAGACACACTGGAGCACACGTACCAAGATGAATGTGGGGTGTATGCTATTTCTAACAACTACACACCAGAGAGGCAGAATTATGTTTGTGTATTTTTCTTTGGGGCTGACTTTAAGTGGTCTGTCCTCTGCTCTGTGTGCCTACAGATGTCATAAAGACTGGAAAACACTGTGACCGTCCAGCCTGGTCTCACACTAATTCGACGCCTAGTGACCGAATGTTCAGACCACTGAAATTGGCTTCTGTTCCGAAAAAACCTGAACATCTGCCCCTAGTGGTTGAAGCGAACACTACGTTCTAATTCCCCAACTGGCTGAGGCACTCGAATGTGTGAACACAAAACGTCTATTCTCAATTAATATTGTTGAGGTTACATCTTAACCCTAACCCCAACCCTAACCTAACCTCTGTTGCTACAAATTATTTAGCGGTTTGCCCACGGATTATGTGTAAATACATCTATTTCATATCTATTATATATTTCTCCTTACAACTGCAGAATGTCATCATAGGGTGATGCTTATCCAGGATTCGGTGTACGTGAACTAATTTCCAGGGCATGAAAAATCGGTGTGAGA
>NC_083768.1:10887390-10892390 GCF_963514075.1 Conger conger
GTGTCTCAACATGCGTGCGTGTCTGAATGTGTGTCTGTGTGTCTGCTCCTGTGTCTGTTCATGCGTGTTTCTCAGCAGGCGTGTTAATGAAGCGCGGCGCGTCTCTTAATCTCGTCCCCGCGGCCGTTTGTCAGCGGCACATCAAAGTCCTCAGGTTGGCGCTCGCACTGCCCCTCCCCACCCCCTCCAATCTCTTGGCATCGCTCGGCAACAGCCTCCCGCACACACCTACGAACGCAGCGCCGCGATAGGCCGCTCGCTGGGATAATTAAGGGAAGGGGAGCCGAGCTCCTCACAGCGCCTTCTTTGATACGATCTGTCCGGCGTATTTCTATTTATTTACTTTTTATTTCTTTTTTTGGAAGAGAATGATACAAACTGGCATCTCTGATTCTATCTCTGCTAAAAAAACCAAAAGAAAAGCCCACATCTTGATAAAGGGGACGCTGATATCCAAGAACAGTGCCTCTCCGCAGTGAATCACAGTGCCATTTGCATTTATATAGCGCTCCTCGTGCGCGCATTCACCTCGGGGTGTTACGCAGCGCGGGGGAAAACCCTCTCCGCGCTGAGAACCAAACGACAGCGAGTAATCAGTCCAGTCTCAGTTAAAGAAGGCAGCGAGTAATCAGTCCAGTCTCAGTTAAAGAAGGCAGCGAGTAATCAGTCCAGTGTCAGTTAAAGAAGGCAGCGAGTAATCAGTCCAGTCTCAGTTAGAGAAGGCAGCGATTAATCAGTCCAGTCTCAGTTAGAGAAGGCAGCGATTAATCAGTCCAGTGTCAGTTAGAGAAGGCAGCGAGTAATCAGTCCAGTCTCAGTTAGAGAAGGCAGCGATTAATCAGTCCAGTGTCAGTTAGAGAAGGCAGCGATTAATCAGTCCAGTTTCAGTTAAAGAAGGCAGCGAGTAATCAGTCCAGTGTCAGTTAGAGAAGGCAGCGTAAACAAACACGTGGCACGGCTCCCCGAACGGGACTGAGCTGTAAGCTGGCTTACACTCCGAGGCAGATCCCGAGGACGCTCTTAAACACCAGGGGCCCCCACGCCACACGTTCTCTCCCCACGCCACACGTTCTCTCCCCACGCCACACGTTCTCTCTCTCCTCACGCCACACGTTCTCTCCCCACGCCACACGTTCTCTCCCCACGCCACACGTTCTCTCTCTCCCCACACGTTCTCTCTCTCCCCACACGTTCTCTCCCCACACCACACGTTCTCTCTCTCCCCACGCCACACGTTCTCTCCCCACGCCACACGTTCTCTCCCCACACGTTCTCTCCCCACGCCACACGTTCTCTCCCCACGCCACACGTTCTCTCCCCACGCCACACGTTCTCTCAGCACGCCGTGCGTTCTCTCCCCACGCCACACGTTCTCTCTCTCCTCACACGTTCTCTCCCCACGCCACACGTTCTCTCCCACGCCACACGTTCTCTCCCCACGCCACACGTTCTCTCCCCACGCCACACGTTCTCTCCCCACGCCACACATTCTCTCTGTCCTCACACGTTCTCTCCCCACGCCACACGTTCTCTCCCCACGCCACACGTTCTCTCTCTCCCCACGCCACACGTTCTCTCCCCACGCCACGCGTTCTCTCTCTCCCCACGCCACACGTTCTCTCTCTCCCCACGCCACACGTTCTCTCCCACGCCACACGTTCTCTCCCCACGCCACACGTTCTCTCCCCACGCCACACGTTCTCTCCCCACGCCACACGTTCTCTCCCCACGCCACACGTTCTCTCCCACGCCACACGTTCTCTCCCCACGCCACACGTTCTCTCCCCACGCCACACGTTCTCTCCCCACGCCACACGTTCTCTCCCCACGCCACACGTTCTCTCCCCACGCCACACGTTCTCTCTGTCCTCACACGTTCTCTCCCCACGCCACACGTTCTCTCCCCACGCCACACGTTCTCTCTCTCCCCACGCCACACGTTCTCTCTCTCCTCACGCCACACGTTCTCTCCCCACGCCACACGTTCTCTCCCCACGCCACACGTTCTCTCCCCACACCACACGTTCTCTCTCCCCTCACGCCACACGTTCTCTCCTCACGCCACACGTTCTCTCCCCACGCCACACGTTCTCTCTCCACGCCACACGTTCTCTCCCCACGCCACGCGTTCTCTCTCCCCTCACGCCACACGTTCTCTCCTCACGCCACACGTTCTCTCCCCACGCCACACGTTCTCTCCCCACGCCACACGTTCTCTCCCCATGCCACACGTTCTCTCAGCACGCCACGCGTTCTCTCTCTCCTCACATGTTCTCTCCCCACGCCACGCGTTCTCTCAGCACGCCGTGCGTTCTCTCTCTCCTCACATGTTCTCTCCCCACGCCACGCGTTCTCTCAGCACGCCGTGCGTTCTCTCTCTCCTCACATGTTCTCTCCCCACGCCACGCATTCTCTCCCCACGCCGTGCGTTCGCGTCCGAAAGGAGGACCGTTCCGACGGCAGCCGTCAGCCCGAAACATCGTCAGGGGCGAATATGTCCTCCGTCTACACTGCGGGGCGAAGAGGAGGAGATGAGATGTGTTTTGATGTGTCTCCCCCCAGGGCGGGACCGTGTTTTACAAAACAGAGGAGCAGGTGCACACACGAGCCCCTGGAGGGTGCGGATAGACGGAGAGAGAAGCCAGTAATCACAATTTTGAGAATCAGTCCTTGATTTAGATGAAAAGGAAATACTGCTGGACTTTAATGTGTGGAGTGTGGAGATGACTGGAGCTCGTTTCAGACGGCTGCCTGTGAATCTCCCTCTCTCGCTGCTCAGCCGGGAGAGGGGCCGCCTGCCCACTTATTTAAGTTTTTATCAAGCTACTGCACGCATGTAGGTGGGTGCATAATGACCCCTGAACTCCCCCTCCCCCTCCCCGGACTGCAACCTCTACACTGCAGGTTCAGTCAAAACGCAAAAGAGAATCATCCACGGGCTTCCTGTATTCTCCAACGGAATAAGCCCAGTGCTGATCTGACAGAACGCACCGCAACATAAAAGCACACTGAACCTGGGGTACGTTCTGGCGGATGGAAAACTGTTCGTGAATCAGGCCCTCATAGGCCGTTGACTTGGCATGTACCTCTACGCGGCTAGCTTTCAACAATGTCGATTTCCGGCGGAGTATTGGTTTTTTACTTTGATTTTTAAAAAAAAATACATATTAGACTAGCATCAGTGGTGAAGCAGTGCCAGGGGTGGATGGGTCCCCCACAGGCGGGCCAGACAGTGTCCTGACACAGGACGCAGTCCCCGGACGTTCAGTGTGACACGTCAGCTCTCCTGCAGTGCTTCTGCATCCTCCTCGGGACTCCATTCGAGAACTAACCAAAACCGGGATTGTTCCTTCCCTCAGTCCGCAGTTATCGCACGTGTTCCCTGAATAATCATTTGTCATTTAGCTGACGCTTTTCTCAAAAACGGCTTATAGTTGATTAGACTAAGCAGGGCAGAATCCCCCCCTGGAGGAATGCAGGGTTAAGCCACCAACCGCCGATATGGCACTTCAAAGAATGACATTTCTTGTGAGTACACTTGGATACCAAAATTTAAGGCACCAATATAGTTATTATACATATTGAAAGTATAGCCTGTCTCAATTTGAAGCACTCTCAATTTAGTTTTATACACAATATCAGATGATTTTACCAGCTTCCTCAAATACGCTAATGCAAACATCCTACTGCTCAAGCACATTGTGGCAAAATGTCACGGGCACGGAGGGTTAGAACCTTTTAATTGCAACCACATAAAATGCCAGCGTGCCCCTTAAATTACACTCATGAGTATGCTGGTGCTATGCAGGCAGTTCATTAGAGACCATAATTAGGACCTAATTAGGAAGTGACATCGGTTTTGTTGGCTTGGCGCGACTGTGGCCTATCCCGCCCAAGTCGGCACGGGCCTCCACATCTGCGCACGCGCCCGCAGCGTGTGAGGAAGCGGTGCGTTCTCTCCTCCCAATAAAAGCCCCACCGCAGTGCCAGAGGAGCACGTGAGCTGGTTTTATTGTTCCTTATTAACAATCAGCCAGCTGGTGTGGGGCTCATTACCACTGCACACACAGCCCTGTTGTCGCACAGTCAGGGTGTGAGGCCTGTGTTCCATCCTCCTTTTGCTCTTTTCCCCTGCTGCAAAACACTTTAAATGGCCTGTACACTGTGTGTGTGTGTGTGCGTACACTGTGTGTGTGTGTGTGTGTGTGTGTGTGTGTGTGTGTGTGTGTATGTGTGTGTGTGTGTATGTGTGTGTGTACACTGTGTGTGTGTGTGTGTGTGTGTGCGTGTGTGTGTGTGTGTGTGTGTGTGTGTGTGTGTACACTGTGTGTGTGTGTGTGTGTGTGTGTGTGTGTGTGTGTACACTGTGTGTGTGTGTGTGTGTGTGTGTGTGTGTGTGTGCGTGCGTGCGTGCGTGCATGCGTGCGTGGGTGTGCTTGCATGCCTGCATGTGTGTGTGTGTGCGCTTGCATGCTTGCGTGTGTGTGTGTATGTGCGTGCCTGTGCTTGCATGCCTGCATGTGTGTGTGTGTGCTTGCATGCCTGCATGTGTGTGTGTGTGTGTATGTGCGTGCGTGTGCTTGCATGCCTGCATGTGTGTGTGTGTGCTTGCATGCCTGCATGTGTGTGTGTGTGCGCTTGCATGCTTGCGTGTTTGTGTGTGTGTATGTGTGTGTGTGTGTACACTGTGTTTGTGTGCGTGCGTGCGTGCGTGAGTGTGCTTGCATGCCTGCATGTGTGTGTGTGTGCGCGCTTGCATGCTTGCGTGTGTGTGTGTGTGTGTGTGTGTGTGTGCGTGCGTGTGCTTGCATGCCTGCATGTGTGTGGTGTGTGTGTGTGTGTGTGTGCATATGTGTGCTTGCATGCCTGCATGTGTGTGTGTGTGCGCTTGCGTGCTTGCGTGTGTGTGTGTGTGTGCGTGTGCATGTGTGGTGATTTAAAAACGGTAAAGCTTGATAAACACAGTTTGACAAAACTTTACTTACAGAGAAAAGCCTTTT
>NC_083768.1:10897390-11003980 GCF_963514075.1 Conger conger
GTCTCGATGCGGAATGAAAATTAGACCCGCCTGTCAGACTTTTTTTTACTTCCGCGCATCGCCCTCTCCCTCTTCGCACTTCTCAGTAATGTCTCCCGTTGTGCCAGGGTCTCCCTCACTCATTAACCATTTGGCTGGTGTTGTGCGGCTATATGCTAAACTCATTTCCCGGCCTAATGGGGGGAAAAAAAAGTATATTTAAACTGAAGTGTGCTGACAGGCGGTTGTTCATTTGGGCACTCGAGCTGCGCTACAGAACCGCGAGTCAGCCCGGCTCTTCCCAGACTGGTGGATACGGACTGTTTTTTAACTTGGCTCCACGCTGTACACAGTTCGCTGAACAAAGGGAAAGGGTTTCTCGTGAGACCAAAGCGCGTAAGACCGGATTGCAGCAGAAACCTTAAATGATGATGCTCCTCTGTAATGGCCCTTTACGCTTACTTAATCCCCTTTCCTCAGAGACACATACATTTGTCAAGGTTGCAAAAAGCCGGCTTTGTTATAGAAGTGTCAGACATAGCGCACGTGGAATAGGAAGCGAAACAACAACCAAACCACACGTAAACCACATGTTTCCCCTGGAGTTCCGCAAATATTTAATTCACTGTATTCATTATTTAAATGTGGTTCTACTTTTTTTTTTTTTTTTTTTTACAAGATAGCACTGGCTCTTCTAGAAGTAAGGTATAGTGCAACATATATCGAATGACCATTCACTTAAAGTGGATATAGAAGTACAATGCAAGTTTAGCTATGCACAGTGATTAAGCTACATGTTGTCTTTAAGTTCCAGCCGTGGTTTTGAAAATCGGTAGAAGCGTTGTTTTGGCGGGAATTATTCTCCATTTCACACCTTTGCTAGCTTCTGGTGATGCGGCAGGATCTGGCAAACCTTGCAAACAGCACGCCACACACTTTAGGGAATACCTTTGGGAGACTATTGGGACCTTATTTGCATTTTGCTGGAGATGCATCTGTTGTTGATGACGGACGCCCTGTATAATAAATACTGAGGTTTTAAACACCAAGCAGAAACACTGCAGCGTTTCACAGTTAAAAAAAAACCCTGCTATATGCATATTTTCTCTATAACAGCCTACATTTTCCTAACAATGGTTTATGGCGCTTCTTGTAACATTAAGGTGTTAAGTACTGATTTATTATTTCCGTAAGAGACGGCAAACCATTCCGACCTGAAATATGAAGCAATATCAGTTAAGCCGCAATTTGCTGGCCTAATTCACACACTGCCACCGCCAATATATGTGGAGGTGCATCCTCCGGAAACTCTCAAATCGCTTGTGAAAGTGGAAGGAGTGAGAAAGAACAGCAGTCAAGACCAACAGACAGTTCAAGCCCCCACAAGGACTGTTTGACATGAAATAGCATGAGACCAATCCTAAAAATGTAATACGGTTCTGTTTCTGTGTAAAATATTTGAAAGGTGTTGGAACTGGTGCTGGGTGCAATGGGATATTGCGGTTTGCAATTCACACTCTGCAGCGCTGTACGAAGTCGTGTCATCACTGCATGATCTGTCCCGAAGCTGCTTGTTGTTTCTATATATATGAGAAATGGGCCTAAGTTAAACCAGCCTCTGTCTAGTTTACCCATCCATCTTTTCCTCTGTGAAGTCCCTTCGGTTCAGGATCAAATCTTTACATCTTGTCTCCTGTACGCAACCCGCTGACTGTGCACCAATAAATAAAGAGAATGTTTCCACTCAAAACGGGAACATCAATACGGGCCGCTCATTCACTCTGACTGATGCAGTTTAGGAGAGTCTCCTCACTGTTCTCCTCTTTATTATTTGAATACGCACAGTCCTTAACTTGTTTTCTCTCTCTCCCCTCTCTCTCTGCCTCTTGTCTTTCTCCTGTCTTTCTGTAACTGTCTTCCCTTCTCTTGATTTTCCTTTCTCTCTCATCCTGTCTCTCTCTCTTTCTCTCTCTCCCTCCCTCTCTCTCTCCCTCTCCCTCTTTCTCTCTCTCTCCCTCCCTCTCCCTCTCTCTCTTTCTCTCTCCCTCCCTCTCTCTTTCTCTCTCTCCCTCTCTCTCTTTCTCTCTCCCTCTCCCCCTCCTTCCCTCTCTCTCTCTTTCTCCCTCCCTCTCTCTCCCTCTCCCCCTCCTTCCCTCCCTCTCTCCCTCTCTCTGTCATTCTTACTCATTGTCTCTTTATTTCACTTCCCTTCTTTCTCACTGTCAAACTCTTCCTCCCTCCTGTCTCATTCTGTCTCCCTCTGTCTCCCCCCCCCCACCCTTCCTCTGTCTCTGGCACAGCTCCACTCCGACGTGGACAAAGGAGAGGGCAGGGTGAAGTACGTCCTGAACGGGGAGGGCGCCACCTCCATCTTCGTCATCGACGAGAACACGGGGGACATCCACGCCACCAAGCGTCTGGACCGGGAGGAGCAGGCCTACTACACCCTGCGGGCCCAGGCTGTGGACCGGCTCTCCAGCCGTCCCGTGGAGCCCGAGTCCGAGTTCGTCATCAAGGTCCAGGACATCAACGACAACGAGCCCAAGTTCCTGGACGGACCCTACACCGCCGGGGTGCCTGAGATGTCTCCCATCGGTGAGCTCAGCGCCCGTCGTTAGGATGCGCTAAAGATGATAGCGTCACCCGAGCCGTCGTCGTTCTGCTAACCCGTGCGACGGTCTAAGGCAGGGCTGCCCGATCCTGTTCCTGGAGATCTGGTGTCCTGCTGGTGTTCACCTTAACCCGGAATCTACTCCAGCTCTGGTGCTTTGTTAGGGTTGGAGTGAAAACCTGCAGGTCAGTAGATCTCCAGGAACAGAGTTGGGGAGGCCTGGTTTAACAAAAATAATACACTTTCAGGCTAGATATATAGATATTTTTATTTTCTTCCCAGTGTGAAATTTCCAATGGTGAAATTCAATGGTCGCTCCCACCCCTGACATTATAAGACTTTGTTGTTGTATTGGATGGTACAGACTACAGGCAATACCCATCGAAAGGCAAGCTAAAGAGCATAGCCAAGGTTTGAACCTGCCAACGAGGGTCCGCCCTGCTGCTTCAGGGAACGCTTTCAGCTCCTAAACCGCTCGTGAGCCCCTAGCAAAAAAAAAAAGAAGGGAATTTAAGCACTTTCCCCAATTGCCTGATGTGTCCGTAGTGGGACAACTGAATGCGGAGAGACAAACGCCTTCCCACTCAGTGCACCAACAGGACTCCATTATTGTATCCCCAACAGCCTGGCAAGAGGCCTTTTCATCGTAAAACAAAAGCCGTGCATGAAAAAACAAAAAAGAGTAGCTAAAAGGAGCCGAGCGGTCGCTAAAGGACAAGCCGGGGAAGACAATGGGCGACGGAGGAGCTGTGCGCGCAGATAGCCCGTTCAAATCCAACGGGGCGGCCGAGGTAACCCTTCCGGCGGGCGGAGACGCTAAGCTCGCCCGGAGCCGACGCTGTCTGAACGCTGAAAGAGGGAGGATTAAGCTCTCATTTAAAATGTATGAGACTCCCCGCCAGGCAGCGGAACACCTTTTAGCTGGCGGCGCGGGGAAAGTTTTCTGCGTTCGGAGGACAAAGTGACATAAAAGTCGCCGTAAATTACGCTTAACGGTTTAAAGACAGGCCCGAGGCGGGGGCGACCGGAGCGGTGGACTTTATTCTTTTTCCCGCTTTGCCGTCGGGCCCGGATTTAAAACGGCGGTGAATCGGTAAACGGGGGGGGGGGGGGGCGGAGGGACACGCGGCTCTTTCGGGCCTGAATGGGCGGACGAGATTGCGCGCCGGTCCGGTCACTGGTTGAGGGGATTCTCCGAGGCGAGTATAATAGGGATTACAGGCCCGGTTGTGTACGGTGTTCGGCCCCCGCGTGGCTCTGAGAGCTCTGGATAAAGGGATGAGGGGAGGCTCCTGGACGGTGCCGGGGCAGGTGCGGCTGATTCGCACCGTCAAACACAGAAGCGGAATTAGCGGGAACGCTGAGGGCGCAGCACGCCTGTATCAGGGGCTAGGAGGGCCAGCTGAGGGTCCGAGCAGAGACACTAAATGAGGTCAAATTCATGAAAAAAAAAAAAACATGGTAAATGTTTGGCATTTATATAGCGTCTTTATCCAAAGCGCTGTACCGTTGTTTCTTCATATTCACTCATTCATACGCACACTCACACTCAACAGTGATTGGCTGTCACGCGAGGCACCGACTCGCTTGTCAGGAGCAGTTGGGGGTTAGGCGTCTTGCTCAGGGACACTGCGACACACCCGCCCATGAAACCGGCAACCCTCCGACTGCCAGACGACGGCTCTTACCGCCTGAGCCAATGTCGCCCCAACACTTTACCTGGATCCCCCGCCATAAGGCTGACATACCGCTGTCATACCCGTGACATAACAGCTGTCAAAAGATGGCGTTACAGACGACGTCAGGTTGTGTCAAATGATATAAAACTGTCATACTTTTATTAGTACACGTTAGTGTCATAAATATTATATAGTGACATAAATATAACAGTATGACATAAACATCATCTGGTATGCCATCATACAGTAGTTATGTCATGAGTATGACAGTGTTATCTTAGCTGTGGCGAGTAAAGTGTTACCAAATATCTATGAATAGTTTCTTTTTTGTTTTTTTTTCATTTGTTATTCTAAAGCTCAATTTCTCATCACGCCACACACATTACATGCCATCTCCAGCCCTTGGTCAAACCACAACTAAAATGATTTTTGTTGAGGAAAGTGCTGAACCCTACTCTTCTCAGGAAGATTTTAACGCAGGCCTTTTTAAAAGTAAGCCCGGCGTCATTTCACAAGACCGCCATGACAAATGGCAAAAGTCACACTTCTAACGACAAAAGTCACACTTATATTCGCACTCATAACGCTTGACAATGTCATTTCTGGCTAATGAAGTGCTGTACGCAGACTCTTTACATAACCTCCTGCCAGTCGTGGGCACCATGGCATGGCCATTAAGTGAGAATGAGTGAGGAGGTGACGGAAGATGGCCTAAAACCGCACCGTTCGGCTCTGTTTTTGCACATGCGAAGATCACTCCTGGCCAGGGGCTGAAGGAGCTGTTTGCTTCACGGAAATGGAGTGCGTGATAGAAACATCAATATCCACTCAGGGTGCCCTAATGTTGTTTGCTTTGGGGCTGAGTTGCCGGCTTGGATGTAGACTAACTGCATTCATGGTAGAAATACTTTTAAGTCTGTGAATATACTTAATTTTTGGGTTTGCAAAACCCGTGCGATTGGAGGTCATTTCTGCTTCATGTACTGTAGCATGTGGGAGTACTGGAAGATTCTGTCCACAGTGTTGTTTTATATAAGTGATCTTTTAAAAAAATATATAAAGCATGGGCCCACAGTTAACTATCCAATTTAGTGAGCTTTCCTGAGGCTGCCCCATAGGGTATTGGCTGCTATAATTCACTGGTAATGTTAACCCTGTGTGCAGACTAGTGTTCCCTGAACAAACCACGTAAGAACCCTGCTGAAGATTCCAGCGAAGACCAGCTTGATGAAGCTGTGTTTCTTGACACTTCTAATGGGTTCGAGGTGGTCTCTTGCTGGACAAAGCTGGGCAAAACAAAATTAAGCTGGTCAAACTGGTCGACTAGCTGACTATGTAGGTTGATCAGCTGGTGAACAGCTGCTTGACCAGTTAAAAGTGTTGAAAACACAGCTTAAACAAGCTTGACCAGCCAAGGCCGGTTTAAGCTGGAATTTTCAGCAGGTACCTCCAGTATTTACATTTGCACTGCCACAGGTGAGTCAGTAAATCATCCATTCGCTGTAGCTATCTATGTAAAACAATTTACAGTGCCATAAACTACAATAAAGTATGCAACTCTTATCCTCGATTAATGTTTTATGGACATGTTTTAAATCATTAGCAGCGAAAGACCTGGGTAGGGTGAAAAATGACTTCAATTAACAGAAAATATTGAGTTTAATTGGGCAATTAAGAGTGGAGCTGGGATGTAAATGTGAGCCCTCCTGGCCCAAAGGCTTCTGGCGGCAGTGCATTTGCGCGCTGTACGTGAGTTATACGATACGAGGCGAGAGGAATCTGAATCGGTGCGAGACGGGTCTTCTGAAGGAGCTACGCCGGCTTCACGGCTTCGGCTAGCCCACACCTGCTCCCAATCATCGCCCCTGCACCTCGGTCCACATGGGCTTTGTCCTCTAAAATCATTTCAAGTGTCGTCGGGATCGATGATGGTCTGACTGGGCACGACACGGTTTGACACAGAGCAAGCTCTGTATTGACACCGGCCGGAATGGAAAGGAAGAGTGTACAGTATCCCGACCCGCTGTTGCTATGGTGACAGATTACTGACCACAGCTTGGCTGTGTAACCCTTACGGTACTGTCGTGTCAACCTCCGCTCATACAGTAACCAGTGCACGTATGTACAGCTTTACACACGCATGTGCCGAGGGGGAAGGTCCAGGGCTCAGAAAGTAAAGTTCTTGCCACGTTACGTAGCTGACGCTTTTATCCAAAGCGGCGTACAGTTGATTAGGCTTCAATGGACAGTTGATTAGACTAAGCGGGAGACAATCCTCCCCTGGAGCAATGCAGGGTTAAGGGGCCTTGCTCAAGGGCTGTGCGGATCTTATTGTGGCTAGACCAGGGACTGAACCACTGACCTTGCGGCTCTCAGTCGTGGACCTTAACCACTACACTACAGGCTGTGCTATGTGTGTTGCTTCCACCCATTAACTTGCTAGCTGAATTAATGAAGTCGCTAGCTAATTGGCAAATCCAGGAGATTGGAACAAAATAAAGGGTACGTTTACTTTCTGAACCTGGATATTGCACGTCTGCCAATGTGTAAACAAAAAGAAACATGCTCTACACACGGTGTGTCCAGCTGAGACACAGGTCGTTGGTGCGGTGGTGTGCCCAAAGATCCGTAAAGGAAACCTGACCGTTTCCGGTGCCGAATGGGGCCGATATTTTGATGGGCAGCACAAAAACGCACACGGCGCCATCCGGGCAAGGAGCCAAGCATTCAGCTGGGCATTAATGCCTCATGGTGCGATAGGAAGCCCTCCGTTCAGCAGGGCAGGTGGAGGCTCCCTGAGGCAGCTGTGGAGGAATTAGAGACCTCGGGCGCTGTACCGGGGGGCGTCTGGTGAACGGCAGAGCGGAGAGATGAAGTCTGGTCGTGATTCGGAGGGAGCACGCGCTAGACGTGGGTGAGCAGTCGACTGGCAGTCGGAGGGTTGCCGGTTCCATCCCGCCCTGGGTGTGTCGAAGTGTCCCTGAGCAAGACACCTAACCCCCCAAATGCTCCTGACGAGCTGGTCGGTGCCTTGCATGGCGGCCGATCGCCGTCGGTGTGCGAACGGGTGAATGAGATGTACGGCGCTTTGGATAAAGGCGCTATATAAATGCCGACTGTTTGTCATTTAGTCTGCGCTCTGCATTGAGAGAGGATGTGGTGGCTGATCTGACCTACGAACACCGGAAATTCCAAACCAAATGAGAAGCCGACGAAGGCCATTGAAGGACAGACGCGTGGTGTCTGACTTTTTCTCTTTCCTTTGAAATGTTTTCTTCCTCGCCTCGCTTTCGTACTGTCCCAGAGTTCATAGCGCCTACCTGCTTCCTGTTGTGTCCTTAATTAAGCGGCAAAACTCTGTTCTGCGACCTTCGGAATGTAGGGGTCGCGCTGTGCAAAACGCCACGGCGATTGAATTCCTTTTCGCGGCGCGCCTTCACGGTGAGGCGACAGACCGTCCGCGTTCGTCTCCTTTATTCAACACGCCAGGTTTACGGAGGTCTCAGGGAGCTGCTGCACCTCTCCGGTGGTGACACACTTCGGGAAGGTCCCCAGGAATTTTAACAGTGCGCTGTCACTGAAAACCTAATTGTAATCCCTGCTATTCATGAGAGACAGAATCTGCAGAGGCTAATAAAAAACGGTGCCTGTAAGGGACCAGCTCTTCTTACGAGGCTTTTTTACTGCTAACATCAAGCGTGACCTTATTGTGAGCTGCGGCTCCAGTATTTGGCTCCAGTACCGAAGCTGAGAGAGCTACGCGCCCATTTTAATGGAAAAACATTAAAATCCAGAAATGTTTTATGCAATCAATTTCAAGGTCAAAGGGGTCCGTTAGTCATTCATTGGGAGGGGAAGAGAATGCGATCCTGAACCACACCTTCTCCGTAACGCGACACTTGAACACACGCATGTCAGGTTAGCTGTACTGCCGCCATTGCCCATGACCGAGGCACCGGTAAACTCAACTGGAAAGCAATTCCTGGTGCTAGGGCATGACAACGTTAGGAGCAGAATATAATGGTGTAAAGCTGTAGCAGAGACTGATTATGTTAATCTATTGTTCTCTTTTTTAATAATAATAATAATAATAATAATAATAATAATATTAATAATTGTCATCATCGTCATCACCATAAGCATACTCATAATACAAATCTTCGAGAAGAATGATACATTTGAGTTTTTAAAGCACTGTGCCTCCCTAAACTCTCCGGAATGTTCCGGAAGGTAGTGTATCACTGCCAGTGTCCTTGAGTGCTCCAATCTAGCATGTCCAGCAGAACAATTCATCGCCAGCCACCCGGGATTTCAATACCTGAAAAAAGGGCCTTTATAGCAGGGCTTCTGCACTGAGATTCAGGGACTGGAGACGATCTGAAAGAATGGGGTTGAATCACATTTAATACGGCATCTTTTTCATTTATTTAGAGCTCGAACTGAGACAAATTGAACATAAAAAAAAAAGTAAATACGGTAAATCATTTAAAATGAGCCCCCAAGGAAAGTGTATAGTTGGGAAGACGACATTTGTTCAATGGCTATCATGAGCCTTTTTAATTTCCTCAGAATGGTTAGCTGTTTGTTTCCTCGTATTTTCTATTTAGAATACAGACATAAACATGTTACATTTGCATGAATTTGCATTGAGTAAGCTCCAAAACATTTATGTATAACTATTAGTATAGTAAACCAAACAAGTAATGTCTAATTGCATAAATAACATGACTAGTCAATGGTTGTATTATTTATCACATGGCATTCATAAGACTCAATTTGCTTATTTGTGACTGAAACGTCTTCCTGTGAGAAAAAGCAGATTTGAATGTGCGTTTAAATAGGATGCGGAACTGTCATTGAATGTTCACAATTACCCAATGGAAGCACACGTATGACATCTTTGGGTTTTTGGCACTGTGAAGGCTCAATGTCAGTGTTGAAAAACCCATTTGCTTTGTAGTCAAACCATTGTTTCTCTGAATTATGCATGCCCTGAATAAACACTGTACGTAAGACACTTTCTAAAATTAAAAAAAAGGACGAGGATATAAAAAGGCACAGTAATATCTTTTAAATCCAGTTTTCAGTTGGAAATAATGTGCAGTACAATGAACCTGGATGGTACACACTTCCTGGCTGGAACAGAAAGTAACTTGCAAAACTTGACATGCAAAACCTTTCAGAACTCTCACAACTAATAACAGAACCAGTGACTGGTGCAAAACAAATACTGTACCATGACCAATCATTGTTTGTGTTACTGGCTATGTGTGTGCTAAAAGGTTTTTGCACATAGCAAATCAGTTTTAGTTAAATCGGATCGTAACAGTTGACCTGCTCAGGTTTTCATATACAAAGTAGTGGATTTGCAACGTCATGTTTTGTCTGCATATTGTCATCTTGTCACGTATTGCGTTTCTTGGGCCGAAGATGTGCCTGAGATGACGCGGATGAAGTCGATCCTGTAATGGCGTCCGTTTTACAGGGACCTCAGTGGTTCAGGTGGCAGCGACTGACGCAGATGACCCTACGTATGGAAACAGCGCCCGGGTGGTCTACAGCATCCTGGAGGGACAGCCCTACTTCTCGGTCGAACCAAAGACAGGTAAGCAGGCAATGCAGTCCTGTCCCCTACCCTCTAACATTACCCTTTGGGTTTACAGGGACTGTAAATAATAATACTGTGGACAAGCGCTGTCCATAATTTCCTAAAGTAATCTTACATTTTGTGCAATATTGCAAAATCTCTGTTCTGGCTCCCTAATATTTCAATATTTAACTATCTTGCTATCAAGATAATAATTTTATGTAATATTTTATATAGTATATATATATATTATATAGAATATTTTGATTCGATGTCACCTGTACATATCCGTACGTATGCTCCATGACTGTTTTTTGCTGAATAGCTTGTGCGGTCTACTCTAAATATAAGTTTTAAGCTTATCTTATGCCACGTGTTATATGCCTATATTTCTGGTGTCTAGAATAATTATTTATTTGTAAATGTATTTATGTATTTATTGGTATGAGGTATGGTACTGTTGTATTTCTGTACCATCAAATATGTAAGTGTATGCTACTTGTGTTTATCTTCAGTGTCTTGTAGACATAAGTTACCATTATTTGTGATATTGTTTTGAATATTATTTCTTTATGATCATCCTGGGTTCTAATGTGTTAATTGGTGTTGTGTGAATGACTTGACTTGTTTGGTGTGTGAGCAAAACAGTTACATATTCAACTGCTGCATTTTATTGTTAAATGGTTAATAAATTAACCACACGCAATAGTTTTACACAAATACAGAACTATGGCATGTGTGAGAATGTAGATATGAAATAAAACATTAGTCTGAGACTAATGACTAAATAAATCAATGTACTGTTATATAAAACTCAACTGAGCACGCTTTATTTTATTTTTAATGAATTTCATTTTGGACTGGTCTGGTCAGGTCTGGTTTGGACTTGGTCTGGACTATGATGTTGAGATCATGCACAGTCAGTTACTCGCCAATAAAACACAGAAGCTCTTTCATTCATGAAGCCTTTTGCACCAGAGGTGATTTTGTATGAATGTCTGGATTTTGTAGAAACATCGATCTATGAACAAACTAACTAGTATCTGGAGATCCTGGCTCTTGTGTGTGATCGTGCTTCATAAAATCTCCCTGTCCTCAGCTCTTTTACAATATTTTTCTTGTGAAGACATGGGCGTGTAATAAGGTGATTCAAACATTATTCAACAACGTGGGAAGACTTCAGGTGAGGATTCAGAGATTTGAAGAACAGAAGAAATGACATCTCATTTACGGGGGAAGCCTCAGTGGGAACGCATAGGCGCAGTAATCTCTTACGCCTCTCATACTGTAGCCATCCTTCTTAGATTCTCAGAAAAGCCCACCATTTTAAATGAGACTTATCTTCCCAACCCAGGAGCAATATTTATGTGGCACAATCTGAATAAATTTACCATGGGCCGTTTGGGATTTAAACACACGGACCAGCCACGAGGCGCCGTTGACAGGAACATATCCGTGTAAGGATGGGGCGCGATCTTCCCCCACTTTACATTACATTACATTATTGGCAGACGCTCTTATCCAGAGCAACGTACAGTTGATTAGACTAAGCAGGAGACAATCCTCCCCTGGAGCAATGCAGGGTTAAGGGCCTTGCTCAAGGGCCCAACGGCTGTGCGGATTTTATTGTGGCTACACCGGGATTAGAACCACCGACCTTGCGTGTCCAAGTCATTTACCTTAACCACTACGCTACAGGCCGCCCTACACTTTCATGAAATGTACATTATCGTAAAGACCGTCCGTTCCAGAGTTAAACCTGGCCCGCCCGACAAGCTGCATCCTCTGTCGAGTCTGTTCTCGCCCAAGCCTGTGGAGGGGATCAGGCAGATTAAGCCTTCAACCTCGGTCCTCCTTTGTTTTCTCCGGTCGTTTAATGGAGGAATTGACTGCGCGGCGGCGGAGATTTGAAGAGATTTCATATCTGTCCGTTTAGATTTAAGAGCCTTGTCCAATTTGCTAATCAGCCGCAGGCTTATCCACCAAAAAAAGGTCAAATATTCAAAAAGGGAGTGAGAGAAAATGTGCCCACTCCGCAGAAAGGTCAGTGCTCTTCTTCTCATTTCCAGACTCATTTCTTGAGTGCATTAAAAACAAGCCCATCTCTGCAATGTAATGAGTCACATTTTACAACTTGTCAGTTTTTACTTTTTAATTGATTTTTTTTTTCATTTTTTTTCTGGATTTCTTGCCAAATTCTACTGGTTTATTACTTATTAGCTGCTAACTTCATGGTGGTCATTTCCAATAATGGGAAAGGGAGGTTTCAAAGGCCCCAAATAGGCAGGCCTGTTACTGTGTGCTTACAGATTTCTTGCTTTGCTAGCGAGAGAAGTGCCTTGTCACTGGTTATTACATACAAATACAGCCAATACAGTGGTGTTATTGCTTCACCTTTTATAGCAGCAGTTCTCAACCATCATCCTTGGGGTTTACCATCCAATGCTGTGGGCTTCCATTTCAACCCTGATGTAGTGCACCTGATTTTGCTAATCACTAGCTGTTTAATGAGGTGTGCTTCGTTAGGGTTGGAGTGAAAACCTGCAGGATGGTAGATCTCCAGGAACAGGGTTGGGCAGCCCTGCACTAGCAGTTGAAAGAGGTGTGCTTTGTTAGGGTTGGAGTGAAAACCTACAGGATGGTAGATCTCCAGGAACAGGGTTGGGCAGCCCTGCACTAGCAGTTGAAAGAGGTGTGCTTTGTCAGGGTTGGAGTGAAAACCTGCAGGATGGTAGATCTCCAGGAACAGGGTTGGGCAGCCCTGCTCTAGCTGTTGAATGAGGTGTGCTTTGTTAGGGTTTGAAGTGAAAACCTACAGGATGGTAGATCTCCAGGAACTGTCTTGGGCAGCCCTGCTCTAGCTGTAGAATGAGGTGTGCTTTGTTAGGGTTCGAAGTCAAAACCTACAGGACAGTAGTTATTCAGGAACAGGGCTGGGAACCACTGCATTGTACGGTTTATGAACCCTCCCTCTCCCGTCATTTTAAATGACCTCTCTGAGGTACACCAATCAGTACGTAGCTTGAAGGGCATACGCGGCAGCGAAGACAATAATGTCAGGGGACTGTGTGAGTTGTAAGTATTGGCTGGGCTTCCCTGACCATGATGTACCTGTGGGAGCGTACGGGATGAAGTAGGGGCATAAAGTGTTTTTTCCCCTCTTAATACCCCGCAGCCACTGCGCCGTCCTCCACAGATAATGTCCGCTCACTCGTAAAACGACACCTCGTACAGTATATCTGCTCCTCCAGTACATCTTCCGAGAGGCTGTCCCATAAAAACCGCAGCTGGCCTTTACGGCGCGCCATTATCTGAAAAAGCCGGTTCTTTTCGCTCCAAATCTACGCTCTTCTGTCAATAGCAGCCCATGCAGGCAGCAAATTATCTGCCTCTCTCCGGTGGCCTCGGGGCTAAAGTGTACTCAAGCGAAATTGGTAGTGACTGACCGCGTACCTTGACGGATTTTGGCTCAGTACCTGGTGGAGTCGTAGCAACAGCTTTTTGGGCAGGATGGGAACCTTCGGCACTGCACTCCGCTGTTACACAGCAGAATGCTTAATGAGTGGAACATTGATTGTTTCTGGGGGTTGCGGGTACCTGGGCCTATCCCAGCATGCATTGGGCAAGAGGTAGGAACACACTCTGGACAGGTCGCAAAATCCATCACAAGGTGCATACCATTCCCTCACACACTCTTACGGTGCAATCTGTCTGCAACTACTCCCAATTATTAGCCTGTTTTTGGAGCGTGGGAGGACTGTCACACACACGGACACGGAGAGAACATGCGACCTCCACTCGAAGCCATGCCCCGGGGGCCTTCTCGTTGTGGGGCGACAGCGCTATCCACAGCACCCCCCCCCGTGCCACCCTGATATCATTCCTCACTGTCCCCGTGCGCTACGTTCGCTATGCTCCACGAGATAGCTGGGCTTTTTACCTGGACGCCCCGGCGAGGCTAATGCATTTCCGGGCCCTTATCTGCGCTTCACGCCGCGCCCGTGTCCGTGTACCTCGCCGCGTTATCTCACCGCTGCGGTCTACTTTATAGCAGATATAAGATGAGAAATACTACGCGTCACATAAATATAAGTGAAAGGATATTTACTCTCTTCCTTGTGAAAGGCCGAACTTGAGGAAAAAAGGCTGCAGTGCGATAAGTTATACGGCGTTTACTTTCCTGTTGGAATTAGTTTATTTTCTAAGTCTTTTTGAGATGGAGTGAAGCGGACGTTGCGGAAACTCGATTTAGGCTCCCACGACAGCGCGCTGGCCTCGTAAGGCGAGCGCTAATTCTCCCGCTTTCACAAAGCCCACGGCTTGCGCTGTTCCCCTTTTCTAAAGCCGGCCTTTTGAAGATGATTGAGTCTCTTGAATGGCCGATTTTTAATTAAGTCTTTCCCAACACCCCCCCCCCCCCCACCCCTCGCTAACATCGCAACAATTGGCATCGAATGGTGTGGTGTAGCATCAGTCGTGATCTTGATCTTCGCCTGATTAACTGAGATGAAACACAGGTTTCATCTATCGAGGGGCAGTGCGGGCTCCTGCTCAACTTCATGCTAAATAATCCGACAAGCCTTATTAACCGATTGTACAAGGTGTGTATAAACAGTCCATTGGCCGTGAATTAGAAAGCTCATGTTTTTTTTGTTTTCTTTATGTATACTCAGAAGCTGCCTAAATTAATAATTTCTGTACTTATTTTGAGATACAGGAAGCTATCAATGTTTCATAGACATTACGTTGCCTTTCTAGTATGCAGTGAGACTGTTGCTCACGCATTTGATTTGTAACATGCAGAATCAAAATTACATTTGGGTAGGTCTTATTTAAATATCGGGCTGTGTCGGTTAGTTTGATGGGGGACGATAATAACATTAATTTCCGTAACTTAACGAATCTTTTAGCGAGCCCACAATGCAGTTCAGAGCTGGTTGGAGTTGGTTGTTGTTCTAATGCTTAAATGAAAAAAAGCGTTAGTCATTTGTCAGATTGAAAGAAGGCGGTTCTGAGGCACACATATGGCTCCGTTCAAAACGAGACTTTGATGCCTTTTAAAGCCGGACCGCTTCTGAGAAGCCTCCGATGTTGCATGTTTATTTGAGTTCGCCGACTTTGATTCCCCAAAAAAACCCACGGTCCTCTTTCCCTCCTCTTTCCCCTTTCCTCTCCCAAAACCCAACCTCAGGAATGTGTTACCGCCAGCTGTCATTGGCGGAGGCCCTGCTTGCTTAAGTCACAAAGCTGTGCCCAATTACCATAGTCTTTCATGCCTTTAATGAAAGGGGCCCGCGGAAGGCCCAGACAGCTGGATAGAACAAATTATGTTTAAGCGGGATATTGAGGAGGAAGAGCGAATTCATGCATTTTCAATTTGACGTACCTGATATTTCTCAAATGGCAGCGCTTAATGATACAGATTCATCTCCTCGGCTCCGGTCATGGGGAAGAGAATAATTTAATTGAATGTGAAAGTGTCAAATAAGGCCCGCTGTAAAATAAAATTTAAAAAAAACAACAAAGAAGACGCTAACGAACGGAAAAGGTTGCCAAGACCCTCGATCCGAGGCCTGTCCTAACCGCCGGACATTGCTGTTTACCGATTGTTGGCGCGCTGCGGAACACCCCAGGCTCAACGCAGAGGATTTCTGGGAATTTTCTACCGCAACTTCAATAAAGATAATTCCGTTTTTTAATTAAGATGTGTCAATCCGTACCCAAGTGCCCTTTCAGACTCATAACTGGGGGTTTTGGTTTATTACCCATTACTCACAACACAGGGAACACCAATCAAAAGCTAAAAGTGCACTCGGCAATAGAAAACGCAGATCTCACGTTCCGCAGTAATACGTTTGTGTTGCGTGTAATCTGTTTGTATTATGTGTACACTCGTCTGGTTTACTACGTAATCACACTCCACATGTCCATTGCAAATATTTGCAATGTTAATTAAAAAGTATTTGCATCACTGTACAGCATTATCTTGCCTTGAAAATATGCCTAGATTGACACTTCTTCTGTGACTGATAAGAAAAACAACATCTACCGGATCTACTAAACAGTTTATTAAACATTTTTACTCACTTTGCCAAAGAGTGAAGCTTAAATAACAGAATAAATTAACTCTAGGTCAGCAGTATAGGGACACAAATATTCCATGGCCTGCATTCAATCAGCATTTTTCATCTTGCTTGGCAAGTCGACCTTGGTGATCGACTGAAGTTTGCGGCGAAGAAAATGGTTCAAAGCAGGGTTGAAAAGGGTTGAGCTACAGGGTTCAAACAAAACCGCACAGCCCCTCCCTTAATAAATGTACATTCCAGGAAATAGCCCAAAACCCTCATCTTGTGCTCAAAGCCCTCCTCCCCATGACCGCTTTGATTGCAGGAACCACGCGGGCCCCCCCCCCGATACCGCCGCCCCTTTCCTGGATTCAAACCCGCAGCCATGGGGCTGGCACACGCATAGCCCAACTCGACATAGCCACAATGACCCGAGCCGCAAGATGGCGGCCGGCAGACGCTTCGCAGCTGAACGTCTGCAGCTGTGTGTGCGTCTGACGGGTGGACCCGCGCAGGGGACGCCGAGCCTGATGGGTAAACACCGGCCCACGATGCACCCCGCTCTGGCCCCCGGGCAGAAGCGCGTGGCACAGCTTGACGTGGGCCCGTGCTGTGTTACGGGAGCGGGGAATTTAATCGCTCTGTCTCCAGGGTGACGGCGGTTTTAGGGGGGGACGGGGGGGTGTGGAGCGATGCTTGCGGGCCCCCCTGTCCCTCACGGAGATCGGGTTTTTCGAGCGTCGTTACGCACGTTCGATCTGATCCGTCCTGTTCCTGCCGTCTCAGCGCAGGCCCCAACATCTGCCACTGCTTTTCGCACTTCAGATCTCCTCTCCGTTTTATTCTCTCTTTATAGCCTGGATCCTGTATCTTCTCTCCCGATTGCTCGGATTACAATGTTTGCTCGTTTAAAAAGCCGCCTTTCGTCGTGGAAGCAGAAGTTATTAATTGGCAGTACACACTGCATGCCTGCTGCAGCTGTTTATTGCCATCTGGAAAACCTTGCTCTGAGTCAGGGGTCGACATACTGCAATTATTAACAAATAATCAACTAATTAAATTAACCAACTTTGATATTTTCAGGATGAGCGAGCAATAGAAAGGCAACAAGACATATAGGTAGATAGATAGATAGATAGATAGATAGATAGATAGATAAATAGATAGATAGAAAGAGAGGTGTCAATTGAAAGAGGAAAATGAATAAAGGAAAAGTGAGGGAGGGTGTGAGGTTCCACAGCTATTACTAGAAGTATCACTGTAAGCGACTGATTTCCATCGGTGAGATCTCTCCCTCTTTATATCATTTGTTTAGTTTTTTTTACTGCATTTTATTAAGGGGAACCACATGGGCACAAACCCATACATCGCACGTACCTGGTTTGACATCTTTCAAATTGAACAAACTGTGCCCCCTGTCAATGAGAGGGCTTTTACGGCTGTGATTTAGCTCTGTTTATCAGGCAGGTGCGAAGCGTTTGGCACAGCCGCGTCTGGAAGCGGTTACCTCTGGGATGAGAGACGTCTTTGAACGGCGTGATTAACACCGGTTACACCGCGTCGGCTCATAACGCATGCAGGGCGTGTCCCGGTTTAATGTCGCCGGAGGATCGGTTGAGGTGAATTTAAAACTCGGGAGCGATCTTTCTCAGTAAATACGACAGCCAAGAGCAGAAGATATGATGCGTCGTCCGGATTTTTGAAAGACGTTTTTGAACTCGCCGCGCATTGCGGTGTTTAAAATACGCTCTAAATGGAGTAGAAATCAAAACTAATTACGGGGGACCCAAGTCCTCATCCATCTCAATAGAGGAGTTCCGTCCACGGCAAGCCTCATAATGCGTTAACTCTAATCGTTCTCTCTCCTCCTCCACCTCAATTCCACAGGTATCATCAGGACGGCCCTACCCAACATGGACCGGGAGGCGAGGGACGAATACCTCCTGGTCATCATGGCGAAGGACATGGTGGGGCAGATGGGGGGGCTCTCCGGCACCACGTCCGTAACCGTCACGCTGACCGACGTCAACGACAACCCTCCCCGCTTCTCTCGCAGTGAGTCACTTCCTGCCTCTGCCCTGTCTGTCCTCTGCTCTTCCTGCCCATCCGATATTGACATACACCCCCCCTGCTGTAGAATCCTGCTATTGCCAGTGTCTGACAAGCTTGAAAATTGAGCCGGTGATAAACTGGTCTAGTTGGGTATGTGCTGGTCAATCAGCATGGCCAAGCTGGTTATAAAGCTGGTCTAGCTGGGTCAACTAGATAGTGGTGGTTGCCTGTCTGCACTGGTACCTGGCTTAACCAGCTATGTGGACCAAAACATAGCTTGAGCTGGTAAAACCATGTCAAGCTGAGGGCTGGTATGAACTGGTCAACCAGCTAAACCATGTTGAGCTGGGAGCTGGTCTGAAGTGGTCAAGTTTAGTCAGGTCAGTTTATTTGAAAATGTTTTATCTTCAGTTATTGCTGTAGGCTGGACTTTTGCAAATTTGAGAGTGCAACTGTTCCTGGCTTCTGCCCATCATTTAAAGCACTGTTTCTAAAACTGTGAGCCAGGGCACAAAGTGGGTCCCGAGAGTGTTTGAGATGAGGTCCTGGCTTGGCTAGTATGTGTGTTGGAACGGTCCCCGAAAGGCAGTAAATTTCTCATTTGGGTCACGCCATTAAAAAGTATTTGGGTGAAAAAAGTTTAAAGAGTGGGTGAGCAGGAAAAGGCTTTGCCAAAATCAGTGCTCCGGAAAGAATGCTTTCAATCGCCGGTGGTGATCGTGATTTAGATCAGCGTAAGAATGTTAGAGAGCCGTTGAGATCATTTGAATCTTTATATCTGTGCTCTCAAACCTTGAAGGATTAAAACTGTACTGCCCAGTGCTGCCCAGTGCACTGGAGGATTTCTGTCGCTGCTATGGCCGTGGGGAAACATGCTTTTAAGGTGCCATAGCTGGCCCAACCCTAAAGGGAAAGAGCTGACAGATTGGAGACAATCAGACAACGCATTAATATAACTTTAGCAGTTATTTGTGACGCACAGCAATGGAGCAGAAGGCAAGCAACTTTTAAACATGCTAACGTGCTTTTGTGTTTGCTACTTGCTATGCCTGTCTTAGGACTACACTGATGGGTTTTGCCTTGGGTGGTTGTGGCATTAGTGGCCATTTTGGAATTGGCCGGTATATCCACCACAAAATGGCAGGTGCAGGGAGAAGACAAGCTCCCAGTTGATTAGCTCAACGTTCTCTGCAGCTTACTGTTTAGATTTCCGCTGGCTTAACCCTACTGAAGTTGATGTGCGGTAACGTAACTTTGCATTGTGTAATGTGCATTCAGCACACGTCTCCGTTATGTTGCTGCAAAATGCCCCTGCGTCTGAGCATGCAGTACTTTACTGACAGGCTGTTACTGTGCATTTACTGACCCATCAGCAGGAGCGCTGTTATTGGCTCAAATGAAAACCCCTCCCTCCGGCAATCCATTCTCGTCAGGTCTTTTTAATTATTTAGTAAGAGTCATATCATAATTTTGTTTCTTCATTTCGGTGTGAAAGATGATGAAATTAGTCTTGGGTTTAGTTGTTTATGCGAGCACTGCAATTAACAAACATGAAGTGCAAGAGTACTTGTGTATATCTGTGTGTGTGTGCGTGTGTGTGGGTGTGCGTGCGTGTGTGCGCGCGTGGGTGTGTGCACGTGTGTGTGTGTGCTTGTCTGTGCGTGTCTGTCTGTGTGTGTGCGTGCACGCGCGTGTGTGTGTGTGCGTGTCTGTGTGTGTGTGCGAGTGTGTGTGTATATCTGTGTGTGTGTGTGTGTGTGTGTGTGTATATCTGTGTGTGTGTGTGTGTGCGCGCGTGTGTGTGGGTGTGCATGCGTGTGTGCGCGTGTGTGTGTGTGCGCGTGTGTGTGTGTGCTTGTCTGTGCGTGTCTGTGTGTGTGCGTGCACGCGCGTGTCTGTGTGTGCGTGTCTGTGTGTGTGTATATCTGTGTGTGTGCGTGTGTGTGTGTGTGTGTGTGTGTGTATATCTGTGCGTGTGTGTGTGTGCGCGTGTGTGCGTGTCTGTGTGTGTGTGTGTGTGTGCGCGTTTGTGTGTGCATGTGTGTGTGTGTGTGTGTGTGTATATCTGTGTGTGTGCACGTGTGTGCGTGTCTGTGTGTGTGTGTGCGTGTGCGCATTTGTGTGTGCGTGTCTGTGTGTGTGTGTGTGTGTGTGCGCGTTTGTGTGTGCATGTGTGTGTGTGTGTGTGTGTGTGTGTGTGTGTGTATATCTGTGTATCTGTGTGTGTGTGTGCGTGTGCGCATTTGTGTGTGCATGTGTGTGTGCGCGTGTGTGCGTGTCTGTGTCTGTGTGTGTGGGCGTGTGCGCATTTGTGTGTGCATGTGTGTGTGCATGTGTGTGCATGTGTGCCTGTGTGTGGAATGGTGGTATAAAAACACCCCTCCCTGTGTCACAGGTCATTTTGTGGCTGTGTGGGTGTGACACATTGTGCACCAGTGGGCCGATGACAGATAGGCGTCTGTATTGCCCAGTTGAAAGCGCTCCCAGCGCACCGAGTCTCGCCGCTCCTCCCGGTGACATTTCGGGACATTTCGCAATCACCCCTCAGCTGCGGCCCGGCTTAATCCGCGGGCCGGGGGGGGGGGGGGGAGGTTTAGCGGGCGGGCGATAAGATTGAGAACACGGTCTCATCAATAACTTGTGTTTGGGGCCCGGGCAGAATCCTATCAGTTCAGCGTTCCGGAATCCCTGCCGCTGGCCTCCGCGGTCGCCAAGATAAAGGCGGCGGACCCCGACGTGGGAGCCAACGCCGAGATGGAGTTCCGAATTATCGACGGGGACGGCCTGGGGGCGTTCCGAGTCACCCCCGACAAAGACACGCAGGAGGGAGTCATAACTCTGCAGAAGGTACCCGCCCCGTCACCTCCCCGGGACCGGGACCCGCGGGGCGCTGGTTTAAAAACCTCGGGAGGGGAACGGTTCTTAAGATATCGCATGCACCCGAATGTGTTAAATAACCGCGTGGTTCAGACAGCGTTGTTGTGCAGGTAGGGCTGCTAGTTTACAACCTCAGGAGATGAACGGTTCTTAAGATATCGCATACAAGTACACCCATAATGCCTCAGTTTGAAATGTGTTAAATAACTGCACGGTTGAGACAGCGTTGTTGTGCATTGTGACCAGGTAGGCAGTTTTGCAGTTGAAGACACATCATGTCTTGTGGATGTGTGGATGTATCATCCATCCCTTACCCTGCTTGGCTGTAAGCCCTCTCAAGCAATATCAATATATTTACAGATATTGTGGCCTGCATCATCTATGAGGGCTGCTACTGTGCTACTTTTGAGTACCACTTATAGTGAATATAAATTCCATTCTTTAATTAAATAAAAATAAAAAAACATCTTTTTTTTTTCTTTTTTTTTAATTCGAATAACTGTTTCTCAAACCCTACACTTACTGAATGTTTCATCTGAGAAACAAGATCTCCATCGGGAGTGAATTATTTTCTGTGTACAATGCATCAGTACATTATTGTAGAAAAAGCAATCTGCCACACATGCGCGTACAATGCATAATGCGAAAAGAAGTGAAAATAGAAAATGAGATTTTCTGTATGCAGAGAGTGTATCTCTGTAGCAGCACTCCCCCTGTGTGTGTATTTCTGGAGGTGTTAAAGTGATGAAAAGCATCTCTCCGGATCACACAGCTTGCACATTAATCATCCCCATAGAAATAAACAAGGTTAATTAATGGAACCACATCTCCAACATCTATGGCCTCCATCTTTGAATGGCTGCCAAAGCCGTTGACTCTTTTAGCCTATCTTGGTTTTTGCGGCTGAGGACAGTAAATGAAGTTGCCATAATTAATTGTTGAGGGGCTGGAAGCCATGTCTCCGTGCTCTTATTTGTTAGGTACCTGCAAAATTGAAATGCCCAGATTCCAAAGCAATTACTCATTTATCAGGTTGTGGAAGTGACTGTCAGCTTTTATTTAAAGGAGAGCATTTTTCTGTACAATAAAGACATTCATACATATTGCAAGGGAAAATCTTCGCAAACCTGCTGGAAATGGAATATTTCTTAGTTTCTTTTCTCTGCTCCAATCAATGTTTTGCTTTAGCGTTGCAGTGTAAGTTAATAGCAAATTTGCGGCGGAAAGGTATGTTTACCTTTTCATTTCAGATGTGGGAACTTTACAAGGTCGCAGACGGTCTGTGTGGCCTGTGTGCGTGTGCGTGCGTGTGCGTGTGTGCGTGTGGGAGGGGAGCCCTTTTGAGTCGGCTCTGTCCGAGTTCCTCCTGGCTTCGCCTCCCGCGTCTGACTCCTCGGGCCTCCGCGTTTCCTCCGCAGGGGCTGGACTACGAGACCAAGTCCAGCTACACGCTCCGCATCGAGGCCACGAACCGGAACATCGACACGCGCTTCCTGAGCGCGGGGCCCTTCTCGGACACGGCGACCGTGCGCCTGACCGTGGAGGACGTGGAGGAGCCGCCCGTCTTCTCCTCCCCCCTCAGCCGGATGGCGGTGTCCGAGGCCGCCAAGGTGGGCACCGTCATCGGCACGGTCTCCGCCCACGACCCCGACTCCACCGGCAACACCATCAGGTAAGGGGGGAGGGGGGGGCCGGGCCGGGTGTAGCCTGCTGCTCTACGCTCTACAACGCGGGGCGACGTCGGCTCGGGCGGTAAGAGCGGCTGTCTGCCGGTCGAAGGGTCGCCCGTTCGATCCCACCCTTCGAAGTGCCCCTGAGCAAGACACCTAACCCCCGAATGCTCCTGACGAGCCGGTCGGTGCCTTGCATGGCAGCCGATCGCCGTTGGCGTGTGAGTGCGTGTAAGAATGAGAAGTAATCAATTGTACAGCGCTTTGGATAAAGGCACTATATAAATGCCAACCATTGATACAACACATCGGGGATTGTCTTCGCTCACATTGGTCTGTGAGTTTGCGAAATTGATCTGGAGATGTGTGGTTGTTTTCCCGACTGGGCGGCCCAGTGTGGGGGACTTGGTGAATTTGAAGTGCTCTCTACGGGGCCCCGGGATTGGCGTGTTGTGTGGTGTGGATGTAGCGTTAACTCTTTGAAAAACTATGCTTGGATAAATAAACAAATGGACAGAATATATACACTTCATCATGGGAACGTAATTCAATAATTCAATCAATTGAAAAGCACAATGACTGTGGTGCGAATCCCCCGCATATACAAAATGTTTGGCATTCTCCCTGCTTGGCCTTAAGAGAAAAAAAAACGAAATCGCCTCCATTTTCTTTCATCCCTGCTGAGGCAGAGCCAATGCAGGATTCCCTAAAGCCCTCTTGTCTTTGGGATTGATGTGAAACAAGATGGTATTTTACCTCGCCTTCTCCTCCAAAGGAGAAAACAGACCTGGGTCAAATACATAACTGTTTGGATTCAAATACTTTTCTATGCTTTACTGAGCCTGTCTGGTGTATTTGACTCTCGAAAAGTGAAAACCCCACCTTCGGGCCCTCCTGGTTGGCTTGGTTGCGCCAGGCGAGATCAGTCGAGCACGGAAAAGCTGATGAGCAGCATGTACTGTATTTAGTCATAGAATACGGCTTACATTGAAAAACAATATCCATGAAAGGGCAGCAGGATTTGGCTTTTAAAGTAGGAAGGATGTTATCATGTATTCCCCCTGGTGTGAAAGAAATGCTGTGTGTGTGTGTGTGTGTGTGTGTGTGTGTGGGTGTGTGTGTTTGTGCATGAATGCATGGTGTGTGTCAGGCTAGCATTTGCTAGGCGTAAATGTCATCTTTGTTTAACAAGAAGGGATCATTCCATAGCAGGGATTAGCAGGGCAGTCAAAGGGAGATGGCATTTTGTTGGTTAGTATGCGTTCGTTTATGATTCAGAGAATCGGAAATTGAGGATCATAAAATGTTTGTTTTTCGGTGAAGCACATTTCTTGAACATTATGAATGCGGTGCGTCTGTGATTTGTGTTGCCGCGCGTTGCCTGTGCGCAGACTACGCCAGGTTTTGTCAGCTGTTTAAAGTGGCACTGACAGCAGGGAGCTCCAGGGCTAATTGGACAGGTGCGGGTACCTGTGAATCCAGTGACAGGGCACCTCAGTGCACTGGCGTCTCATCATGTGGACCTAATTAATCAGGAAAAAGGAAACTTCTGTAGCAGGTTTCAGAAATGTTCAAACAAAAGCTGCTGTTTATGCTATTTTTTTAAATTATTTCTATTTATAATTTTTTTCTCGTGTGAAATTTCCATACAGTGATTACAGTGATGCTCCTGTATAGGAACCTGGTGCAAATGTACCTGTGAGGTGAATTATGACACAGGGTTAAGATTACATTGCCTGATATATACTGGAAATCCATAGAATGTGGTTGTAAAGGCATATTCATGTTTGGCCAAATAGGTAATGTTATAAATAACTAACAATGGAATTTGCATACTGAATTTTAGTGATTGTTTTGTACCAGAAAGATAGTTTTCCATGGCAACACAGTGGCATCGGACATTGCCGTTAGCTGTACAGGAACAGCGGTCAGCCTTCCCCTCTCTGAAACACAGCCCCCTTGTGTCCAGGTACTCTATAGACCGCAACACAGACCTGGAGCGCTTCTTCAACATCGATGCCATGACGGGGGTCATCAGCACCGCCAAGCAGCTGGACAGAGAGGTCAACGCAGTGCACAACATCACCATCCTCGCCCTGGAGAGCCGTGAGTAATAGATTACACCCATACACACACACACACACACACACACACACACACACACACACACACAACTGCACACACAAACACACTCACCCAACCTCCCACGCACACATACACACACACACACACACACACACAACTGCACACACATGCACGCATGCACACACAAACACACTCACCCAACCTCCCACGCATACATACACACACACACACTCACCCAACCACCCACACGCACACATACACACACACAGACACACACACTTACCCAACCACCCACACACACTCACCCAACCTCCCACGCACACATACACACACACACAACTGCACACACATGCACGCATGCACACACAAACACACTCGCCCAACCTCCCACGCATACATACACACACACACAATCGCGCACATTCACGCATGCACACACACACACGCACTCACCCAACCACCCACACGCACACATACACACGCACAGACACACACACTTACCCAACCACCCACACACACTCACCCAACCTCCCACGCATACATACACACACACACACACAATCGCGCACATTCACGCATGCACACACACACACTCAGCCAACCACCCACACGCACACATACACACACACAGACACACACACTTACCCAACCACCCACTCACACACACCCACACCCGCGTGCACATACACACACACACTCACCCAACCACTCACACACACCACCCACATCCATGTGTGCACATACACACACACACACACACACACACACAGACACTGTGAGACTCTGCCCACCAACATCGTTCAGCTGTCACCGGCTGGAGCACAGCCACACAGCCCCCACCCCCTCCCACTTGAACTGTCCGTGGTGACGTCTTCATTCCGCTGCCCTGACGCCGCTGACTCCATTTCCAGAGATGGTCTGAGTCATGTGACTCGCAGACGTGCACACATTGGCTGCCGCTGAACTCGGTCTGTGACATCACGGCTCCTGTGGTCAGATTCTCCTCCTCTCCAGACTGGAGAGCGCTCTTGAGGAGGAGGGAGGAATGAAGAGTACCTGAATCCCGCGTGAAAGCTCAGGAAACAGCCGAGTGTAGTAATCAAAGGAATGACAAACTGAGGCCTTCACTCTTGGACCTAAGTGGGCTTTTTTTGTAAAATGTACGGTACATCCTGTAGCTTCAGATGAAAAAAGGTGTTATCGTTGGATGCGCATATAGAATAATCCCTGACAAAGTGTTTTGGCAGACAGAATTAGGTGTTCTGTTACATGATAAAAACATTCAGTCCCCAGCACATGAGTGGCTGTAGCATATTTTGTATTAGTTGATTTAGTAGGATTGATATTTCATATTGTACTCAGGGGAACTCACGTGTTCGTATCTTCACCCATCTCATCACGGGTGTTCTTTGGCAGGGTTGACCGGTTGTCCATTGACCAGGGGAGTGTGTTCGAGCTCGTGGGGCGATTTCGACCCTTCCCCCTCGCTCTCTAGACGTGGGTGCTCCCGGGACCGTCACCACGGCGATCTCCAAAATGAACAGGGCTGAGACAGTCCGCCCCGGGATAGTTTTTTTTCCGACTCGCCGTCGCGCTAGCACGTTCTCCTGGCGCTAGCGTGCTCCCCGGCTCTATAGATCATTGTGACGCGGCGCCCTGGCACCGTGGAATACGGCGTGGCAGAGAAGATTGAAATGTCTTCTCCTATTTATCTTTTGAGAGAGCAGAGCCCGCTAGGACACCGAAGCGGGGCGTCTGGAGCCTCCGCCAGTGAAACATCACGAACACGTCTACGCCGGGGTAATGAGACCGGAGCAGCGCAGATAGGGAAAGTGAATCGAAGAGGCCGGCGTTTGATTCGAGGTGTGGCGAAGTAAAGAAAAATCGCTTAAAAAGTTTGCCCAGCTCTTTGTAGATCTTATGTCCTTTGATGATGTCCTTGATCCGAAGCTCTCCTTAGCGCATTGCCTCCCCCGTCATGCTAATACAGACTCGCTATGATACACCTCATACAGTACTGCGGTACGCTGCAGTTGAAATCGTACTTCCCTCTAGGGTCTTTCAGCGCACTTATCCCTGGTTATGGGTATGCACTTTGTTGTACGTCGCTCTGGATAAGAGCGTCTGCCAAATGCCATTAATGTAATGTAATGTAATGTAACAAGCCATTACATTGCGTTGCGTTTTAGGGGCGGCCTGTAGCGTAGTGGTTAAGGTAAATGACTGGGACACGCAAGGTCGGTGGTTCTAATCCCGGTGTAGCCACAATAATATATAGATAAAAGTATGCCTTAATAAGTCTGCTTTAACCAAACTAAATCTCTGGTAGTTCAATTACACTTGACTTTCCATAAATAAATGGTGATCATGGTTTAAAGTAAAATGTATGATACAAAGTTCAGAAGTAGTTCATACATTGTATGTATTTATCTTGGGCAAAAAAAAGAAGAAAAAAAGATTTTTTAATTACATAAAAATATACATAATAAATAAACATGATGTACTTAAGTGTAATTTGTACTAGTTGTTGTCAGGGAAAGAAATAACATCTGTCTCAGCTGTAAGCATTTAGTGGGACATTGTGTCCACCAGACAGTCTTTCACACATTCACCGGTTTTCTCCAGTATCCGCGGCTGTCGAAGACTTCTTTGTGTTTAAAGTCGTCACTCATTTACTTCCTGCGGCGGCCTGTGAGTCATACAGCGCCGTGGCGACGACAGGTCCGCGGCATCGGGTCACGGGTTCAGAAAGGAAACCAGCGGAAAGAAAGGAACGAGGCCAGACCTGTGTCACGATGAAGGCTGCTGTAAATAACGCCTCGTGCTCTGTGGGGTCATTAAGTGACTGTGTCGCTGTCACAGAGAGAGAGAGGGAGAGATAGAGAGGGAGAGAGAGAGAGAGAGGGGGAGAGATAGAGAGAGAGAGAGAGAAGAGAGAGACAGAGAGAGGGAGAGAGAGAGAGAGAGAGGGGGAGAGATAGAAAGGGAGAGATAGAGAGAGAGAAGAGAGCGAGACAGAGAGAGAGAAAGGGAGAGACGGCAGTCATGAGCCTCTGTCTCGTAACAACCTGCTGAAGACAGAGAGAAGAGAGAGAGGGAGACAGGGAGAGAGAAGAGAGATAGAGAGGGAGAGATAGAGAGGGAGAGATAGAGAGAGAGAGAGAGAGAGAGAGAGGGGGAGAGATAGAGAGAGAGAGAAGAGAGAGAGACAGAGAGAGGGAGAGACAGGGAGAGAGAGACGGCAGTCATGAGCCTCTGTCTCGTAACAACCTGCTGAAGACAGAGAGAAGAGAGAGAGGGAGACAGGGAGAGAGAAGAGAGAGAGGGAGACAGGGAGAGAGAAGAGAGAGAGGGGGGGGAGAGAGAGAGGGGGCAATGCTCCTGAGCCTCTGTCTCTAACAACCTGCTGAAGACAGAGAAGAGAGAGAGGGTGACAGGGAGAGAGAAGAGAGAGAGGGGGGGAGAGAGGGGAGAGAGAGAGGGGCCAATGCTCCTGAGCCTCTGTCTCTAACAACCTGTTGAAGACAGAGGCAGAGAGAGAGCGAGAGGGAGAGAGAGAGGTCTAATTAACTGCTGCATGTCTCATCTTCCTCCTCCTCCTCCTCCTCCTCCTCCTCCTCTCACCCCTTCACTCTGGTAAATCAACAGCAGGTGTGTGAAATATCTGCCAGATGTGCGCAGTCTATTTCCAGCAGCGGCAGAGAGGAGAAACCCGCGCGCGTATTTGCCTTTTTTTTCATTTCGGCTGCCTGTAATCGCCAGCGTGTATTTATCTTTTCTTCTTCTTCTTCTTCCCTGCCGTCTGGACGCGTTTGTGCTTAAACTGCGAGGCCCGCGCCCCACACCGGGGGGGGGGGGGGGGGGGGGGGGGAGGGAGGGGGGGAGGGAGGCAGATTAGCGCCGCCTGTCCCACAGCTGCTAGCCCGGCTAGCGCAAAGAAACTTTCTCCCAACACCGCGGCCATGTCGCAACGCTGACAGAACGCTCGCGTAACGTTGTGAGAACGCTTCGCGTTTGCTGCGGCGCTTCCTTCGGTACCCGCACGGCCGATGGAGGGTGCTGTGGTAGCTGTTCGCCGAACAGACGGCCGCTGAAGAACAGCCTGGATCAATACACAGGCCCCGCCGAAGAGGAAATGCCGCCATATTTGTCCCCTCCGGTCAGTTAGCTAATGTTAGCTCTGCGGGGCTAGATGAGCACCAGACCTGTAACACAGTGCTTCCAGGGCAGACAAAACGACACATGAAAATCAGCTAGTCGTGAACTAGAGGTTTTTTTTTTTCCTGTGATTATATCTTCTTTCTGGAAACAGAAAATATATTTTGAAATATGGGCTGTGTATTTTGTTGTATGTTTTGCATGCATTTGACCATACACTCACTGAACACATGTACACATGTACACCTACTTATTCATGCGATTCAGCCAATCGTGTGGCAGCAGTGCAATGCATAACATCGTGCAGATACGGGTCAGGAGTACAAGAGACTAGTTTGCAGAGAGAGGTGTGAAAAACAAAACAAGATAAATCCTGTGAGTAGAGAGACTACAGCAGCAGAACTCGAAGTGGATAGGCTACAGCAACAGATGACTTAATAATTAAAAAAAACAAATCAAATAAATACCCCATAAAGTGCTTACTGAGTGTATGTTGACATATTACCTTTTTTAAAAGCTCTTCAACCACCAGTCAGAGGCACAGACTCAACCTCCTAAATGAAACATCCTTTGACAACGATGGGTTCCCCTCCACTGTGGAACACTTAAAATAATTAAAAGAAACTATACTTGGCACCAATAACATAGTATGTAATAGCGTTCTGAGAGTGTTTTGGTGCATCCATGATGGCGATAAGGATCTGCCAAATCTATAGCTGTTGTGTAATTAAGTCAGCGTATGGACAGCCTGGAAACCCCACTTGCATCTGCTTGTGAGGCTGAAAGAAGAGACAGATCTCTCACTCCTTCTCCAGATGGCCTGCTGTTGACAGCAGTCAAAACCGACGGGGGAAGCTGATGAGAGCGCATCTGATGGGCTGGCATCAATCGCGGCCGAGCAGCCATCTCCTCCATCGCCACAGCCCTCCTGAGGGGCCCCTTCCTTCAAAATAAACACGCGGAATTAAAGAAAAAAAAGTCTCGTTTACAAGCGTGCGATCAGTCTGCCCGGCCGAAACTTCAGACCCCCGCATAAATAAAACAGGAGGAGGAGCTTTTGAGTTTTTGAACGGGGGAAGAAAAAAAAACGCCCGGGTTTGTGACCCCCCCTCCCCCCGCGCTGAGGAGACTCAGGAAATGAGTTAGTTGAACACAAACATGATCAGTGCAGGCAATCGGAGGCACCGAACAAACAGAGGCCCTCAGTGTCTGTCTTAACGGCACTTTAATTCCCGGACTGCCCTTGGCGCAGCGAGAAAGACGGCTACCTCTGCAGACCCGTTCTGGTTTCAGAATAAACCATGAGAACTTTTTGTTTTAGTTTTACCGCGGTGCGCATGCCGTTGAACTCGCGGTTCCCTACATGCTTATTTTTGGAGGAACGTACTTGATGCCGGTTTTCCGTTCAAAACAGTGCAATACATCTGAAATGAGAAGTTGTGTCTTCTCATTTTTTGCAATGTCATCTCTTGGTTGGCACTCATATGCCGGAGTCATACGCACTGCGTAGAAAGCCGCACTGTGATTGACTGGTCAATCGGCTGAGGATGGCTTTGTGGAATTGAGGTTAGCTGCATGCGTCTCACCCACTTCTGTTTCGTTACAGAGGACCCGACCCAAGTCGGAAAGGGAATCGCCCTCATCACGGTGATGGACATCAACGACAACGCGCCAGTCTTTGCCATCGAGTACGAGACCTACCTGTGTGAGAGTGCGAGCCCCGGACAGGTACGGCCCGATTATTCCCGTTAGCTTACACCGCTGTAAAATGAAGGTACATCAGACAAGTGGAAAGTCCAGGGGTCAGAAAGTAAAAGTCCTGCCATGTGTTTCTCCCACTCATGAACTCATTTCACTGATTAGTTCTACCTCCTGGGTGAAGAAATGTGCTAGTTAGCAAATGCTGGGCAGGTCTTTTACTTTCTGAAACTGCTTTTTCAAACTCTGCTTTGTCTACTGTAAAGTATGAGACCTAAAATACATATCTTGATAAAAAATTTGGAACAGTGTAATTTTATGCAAATATTTTATAATGATATGTGTACAAACATACTATATGTGATATATACTCTAGGTTTTGCAATATATTTATTTTGTTGTTTATGCACATTTATGGAAAGACAACAGTGAACATGGATGCTGCCATTTCACAACACGTCCATGATTACTGCACAATACAAGGGTAGCGACCTAAATCTGTGAGTTGGCCATGAGATAAGCTTTGCTTGTGTGCTTCAGGTCATGGGGAAAGCGCATTTACTTGTATCATGTATAATCATAGCCTAAAGCTCATGACTGTCTAATATGAGCATTAAAAAATAACATCTTTACCCTGCTTGAATAGTTTTTCAGTCAAGTGAAGCTATAACCAGCCCTCTACTGTAAAGCCCTGCAACTGTAACTGTAAATAGTCTGCATTTATATAGCGCCTTTAGCCAAAGCACTGTACAATTGATGCTTCTCATTCACCCATTCATACACGCACACTCAGCAACGGCAAGTAGCTGCCATGCAAGGCACCAACCAGCTCACTGGGAGCAATTAGTTTGAAACACCCAGGGCAAGATTGAACTGGCAACCCTCCGACTGCCAGACGACTGCTCTTACCTCCTGAGCCAATGTCATCCCATCATGCATCCGTTGTCCTGTATTTAGGAATTAGGAAACTGGAATGGCATTGGGGTCTGGATGCAGGGCGTTGAGTTAAGTGGCCATGGTTACCATGGCGTCTCCATGGTGAGGACTCAGTCTCCTCATTGGCCCAAGAGTCCAGAGCAGCAATTGGCCCCTGAATGAGAAAGTGCACATTTCTCCCTAACAACATTCATCCAGTGGCAGAAGTATACAAAAGCTAACTGACTCATTTTTATAGTTTTTTTTCACTCAGTTTAAAGTTTTAATAGCATTCCTATGAAAAGAGGTGTGAAGTGTCTGACTGCAAAGGCAGAAATGCTAATGAAATACCCAGAAAATACAGCATTAAAAACGGCTTTTAGCCTGTTCCAGCCATCCATTTTATATTCCTGGTAGTGGGTGGGGGAGGATGCTATCCCAGCATGCATTAGGTGAGAGGCAGGAATACACCATGGATCTAACGCAGGGCCTACACGCCATTCACACATGCATACCAATGGAGTGTACACTCCAGTTAGCCAACTGCATGTCTACAGACTTGAAGGAAACTAGCAGGCACCCACGCGGACAGTACATTTACATTTTAGTCATTTGGCAGACGCTTTTAATCCAAAGCAATTTACAAGTGCATAGGTTCTTCCACAAGTTAAAGCATCACATCCGTAACTAGTAAAATACATATGAAGTGCTGTTCTAAACAAAAAATACAGTCATCGTAAGTGCAATTTTTAGACAAGAGGGATATCAGAAAGGGGGGAGGGGGGGGATCAGGAGGGAGGACTAAGGTACAGTTTGAAAAGGTGTGTCTTTAGTCTGCGTTGAAATAGGGGGAGGGATTCAGCTGTCCTGACAGTGGTAGGCAAGTCATTCCACCACTGAGGAACCAGAACAGAAAGGCGTGAACGTGCAGCTCGACCGCCAGGTGCTCGTAGTGAGGGAACCATAAGGTGACCAGAGCTGGCAGACCTGGCAGACCGGACATGTAGATGTAAATTTCCCACAGAAATTTGGTTGGGATGTAGTGTCAGTACCTTCTTGCTGTGAGGCGACAGTGATACTCTCTATGCCACCGAGTCCGTCTCCCTGATTGTGAAACAACAGTGCTGATGTCTGGCATTGCAATGGATGAAAGTAGACGTAATCGTGGGAATAAAGAGTAGCTCATCGATGTTTACTGCATCTGTCCGAGGCAGGTTTTTTTTTCAGGTTCTGAAATCCGTTTGTCAGTGTGTGTCTTTAAATGATGACCCACTGCCTGAACAGCTATCTGCTATAACTGAGCTGAAATACTCTCACTGAGCACCTATTTATTCATGCCATTATCTAATCAGCCAATTGTGCGGCAGCAGTGCACTGCATAAAATCACGCAGACACGGGTCAGGAGCTTCAGTTAATGTTCACATCAACCATCAGAATGGGGAAACAATGTGATCTAAGTGACTGCGGAATGATTGTTGGTGCCAGACAGGGTTGTTTGAATATCTCAGAAACTGCTGATTTCCTGGGATTTTCACGCAAACTGGCGTTTGCAGAGAAGGGTGTGAAAAGCAGCAGCAGTTCTGCGGACAGAAACGCCTTGTTAATGAGAGAGGTCAGAGGAGAAGGGCCAGACTGGTCAAAGCTGACAGGAAGGTGACAGTAACGCAAATAAACCACACATTACAACAGTGGTATGCAGAAGAGCATCTCTGAACACACAACGCATCAAACCTCTAAGTGGATAGGCTACAGCAGCAGAAGACTTAATAAGTGTGAAAAATTCAATCTGACTAATACCTAATAAAGTGCTCACTGAGCGTTTAGCTTTTGTTCAAAGTGGCGCTGAAACGGAGTAGTGCGGACGTTTCGGAGGAAAAACCACGGCACCGGTTCCTTCGCGGTGTCATCAGCAGCGGGGCGTGTCGCCTCCTTCCGACTGCGAACGTCCGCCACCGTCACCCGCCCCACGTCCCGCTCCCTCCCCCCGTCTTTATGCGCCGGGGGAAAGATTCACACCACCGGCCCGTTTGCGATAAAGACCTTAAACCGTCTAATAAATCATCTTCATTTGTCCTTGGCAAACCGTGGCACGTCGCTGCAACGAGGCTTGTGTTTACCCGGAGCTCTGCTCACCTGCCCGCACACGCGGGTGTGAAACAGGGGCGCGTGGAGGCCGCCGCCCGCTCTGCCGGCTGGCCCCGGCGCCCAGGCTCTCCGGGCCGGTCACGCCGCGCGGTCCGACCGACCGCGGTCCGACCGACCGCGGTCCCGTTGGGGATCCGCCCGCGCCGGCTGTGACCGTTCCGCTCGTGAGGTTCCCATGGCGATCCCGTTACTGCAGGACGTTCGCAACGGCCGCGCGTTGTGCGATCGTTGACACGGCTGGGTAAAAAAAAAATTACAAAATTACAAAAATGTTCTAGCAGGTTGCAGTTTTGATGGATCCTGACACCCCACCGGCCAAGGAGTGACGTCCCTGGCGCAGTCACGTTGGCCCCCACACCTCCCTCGGAGAGAGGGACTCTGCCTTCCTGACTCCGACTGGGGCCTGGTTTAATAGCATCCAGTCGCTGTCATATTCCACACTAATTAAGCCACTTACAGCACAGCCGCCTGGGTGGGAGGCGGGGCCTTTCAGGATCGTTAGCGTCGGCACCCGTTAATTAATTCTGTGTCACCGGTCTTGAAGCTCGATGATTTGCAGCAGTCCGGCCGTTGCTTGCCTGAGTGAACCTGCCGTGCGTGGATGAACCAAAGCAGTGGGAAGCTGCCTCTCCCTCGGCTCATTCAAACCCTCAAAGGCCTTTTATATTAAGGAGCCATTTAATGCAAAATTAATCCACCATGATGAAGTAACCTGTCAACAAAACCAGGAAAGGTAAAAAGGCCCTTTGCTCTAACATGATAATGAACTCTGAGAGAAAGACTTATGTGTTTGTATGTGTGCGTGTATACATGCTGTGTTTGCGCTGTGCGTGTGTGTGTCTGCGAGCTTGTGTGTGTGAGCTGTGTGTGTGTCTCTGTGTGTGTATGTGTGTGTCTGTGTGTGTGTGTCTCTGTGTGTATCTGTGTGTGTCACTGTGTGTGTGTGCTGTGTGTGTCTCTGTGTGTGTATGTGTGTGTGTGTGTGCTGTGTGTGTGTCTCTGTGTGTATGTGTGTGTCCCTGTGTGTGTGTGCTGTGCGTCTCTCTGTATGTGTGTGTGTGCTGTGTGTGTGCTGTGTGTGTATGTGTGTGTATGTGTGTGTCTCTGTGTGCGTATGTGTGTGTCCCTGTGTGTGTGTGTGAGCTGTGTGTGTGTGTGCTGTGTGTGTCTCTGTGTGTGTATGTGTGTGTGTGTGCTGTGTGTGTATGTGTGTGTATGTGTGTGTCTCTGTGTGTGTATGTGTGTGTCCCTGTGTGTGTGTGTGTGTGCTGTATGTGTCTCTGTGTGTGTATGTGTGTGTGTGTGTGTGTGTGTGTGCTGTGTGTGTCTCTGTGTGTGTATGTGTGTGTGTGTGTGTGTCTGTGTGTGTCTCTGTGTGTATCTGTGCGTGTCTCTGTGTGTGTCTGTGTGTGTGTGTGGGTTGTTCTTTTCGGGATCCAGCAGCTTGTTTCCTTCTCCGGTTCTTTTTGACTGAATCCAGGGCTATGTTGTGCTCTCAGATCTGCAGTGTGTGAGATCTGAGACAGCAGCGTGCAGAGACTGCTGGGTGACTGCTGGGTCTTCTGAATCAAACCAGCTCCTTCCTTAATTGCTCCATATGCTCATTCTGGCACAGAGGCAGAGACCAGCAAATAAAAATATGGATAAAAGCTACAAAAGGGCAATCGAGTTAGACCGGGCCATTTTGCCACTGTGCTGCAAAACCTACATAAATCTGCTGTAGGTTCAGAGATGGAGGGGCAAACAGCGTGATGCTTACTGTATTTCGCTTCTCCGTGTTCTAAATTTGAGTGCCGCATGAATGCGCTGGCTTAGAGGCTGTGGCTCCTGGCTTGATGCCCCAGTCCTAATGAGGTCAGAAGAATGGCAGTTGGTTACTTTAAGCCATCCAACTCAAGTCAAAGGGCGGATGTTGACTCTTGAGTCCTGGCAGAAGTTGATACCATCTTACTCACAATAGTGAGAACCAGTCGGAGCAGGTTTCAGTTGTACTTCGATGCTTCAGGTACGGATACGGATATTAAATATTATTGTGTGCATTGCGGACCCCTAACAGCGGATAATAAAATGTTGTTATTGTACTTGTTTCATGCAGACAAGTAGACATACAGACAAATGAAGCCAAATTCAAAGCTCTCACGCTTTTATTAAATTTAATTCCGCGGCGGTACCTTTCAGTTCATGTTTCTTAGTAGTTGAAATCAATGATGTATTGTTAGGACTTGACATAGCCAGAACACAGCAATCACCACAACTCAGATATAGCAGAAATGAAAGTGCGGCAAGAGCTAGCAGGTCTTCATCCGGCTGTCAAGCTGATTCTGGTAATCTCTCCTGCGTGTAATATATTCTCCGGTCCCTAAGTGCTGAGAAATCAGCGCACGGAAAAAAATATATCTGCACATGCGTTTGAGTGTAAATTCTCCTTCTTCTCCCCCTGAACCTGCTAATTCCCTCCGGTCCGTCTCCTCTCCCCCGCGTGCCGGCGGAAAATTGCCCCGCCATCTAATTCTAATTGAATAACGAGGTCGAATCGGCGAAAACAAACAACTTGATTGCGTCCCTGATTGGACGACTCTGAGCCGGGAGTGAGGGCGCTTAGCAACAATGCGTCTCTCCCGTCAGGGCCTCGTCCCTCTCCGCGCACGGAAAAAGAGGAGAGAGTAAGAGAAAGAGACAGGGAGAGCGGAGGGAGGGAGCGACAGACACAGAAAGGAGAGCGGCTTCGCCCTGGGACGCCACGGCGTTTGTTTCCACCGCAATTAGGCCGGGCCCGTCCCACCCCCCGGTCCAGGGACATCTGATTCGCTGGAGTGTCAAGACGCCCGTGGGTTCATCAAACAAGACACGTCTTTTGGAAAAAATAACAATAATAACAATAATAATACAAAAACACTTCACAGTGATCCCTTGGAAAATGCTATTCTGTAGCTACACATCGCGGGCCCTTTTTTTTTGTCCCTCCCGGGGTGCCGTACGTCCTGAGGCTCTGTTCAAAGGCTCTCTTTCATATTAGAGGCCAAATTGCTTTCCCGTCACAGTGGAGCCCAGTGGACACAGGTGTCTCGGGCTCCGGCTCTGAAATGGAAATTGCTCTATATATTTATGACTGTTTGAGTTTTTGCCGCGCTCTTCCCCAGCGGTTACTGGTCTCTCTGATGTCTTTGACCGAGTCGGCAGTTGAGCATTATAATTGGCATGTTACCCTGGTGAGAGCCGGCCTCAGCCAATATCAATAAAATAAGCCCATGCTACTCCTCCGCCTGGCGAATAGCCGGCCGCCCTCCTCTCTCTCCCCTCCCCTCCGCCCGGCTCTAAGCTCCCTTGATGCCGCCGCATGGGAAGATCAAATTAAAAGTTGGTTTGGAGAACCGCTGGAGCGTGGATAATCAAATGCAGAGGCCTTCAAATTGAAATAACGCCGGCTCAAATCCGAGGGCCTCCGACTTCCGACTCGCACGGCGCCAGCGTTCCTCTCCGTCTCTTTTCCGTTCTCGGACGACGGACACACTCGCGCCACGCTCATTACCCGGGAAGTGATTCCGTCCGGGTGTGCAGTGGAACGTAGTCACGGAGAACGCACGGGTGTGCGTATCCGTGCGATGGTAAAAGTGAGATTAGCAGGAAATGTACATTCTCAAGATTTGTAATCTCAAGTAATGTTGTGCACTCAATCTGCATCCTGGAATATAGCCTTCTGCTACAGAGTTGGGGTGCAGGGGTTGTTCTATTGGCAGGGTGGGGGGCGGTTACACTTTTTGTGACAGGACATTCACGCACACATACGGGGAACTACAGGTGTGTGTGAGGGCGAGTTGTGTGAGCCCCGTGCCCAGGGCGTACGGTTGGCAGCCGTACCGTACCTCAGAGTTACTTCCCAGTCGTGCGTGTCAGGAGGAAGACACGTCAGTTTCCTCTTCCAGTCAGAGCCGACCGGAAGCCTGGGCGGCTCGCCATCATAACGGCACGGTAAAACAAACAGCGAGGATTTGTTTCGAGCGTTAGAAGCGGGCTCCGTTACTGCTCCGAGTTAAAGCCGAGAGGCAGAGGGACCCCCCCCCCAAGCCCCTGGACACCCGCCTCCTTCCGCAGCCCGCGCTCTACGCCCCGCGCGTTACGTTTCCCGATGTCCTCCCCCCCGCGGCGCTGTGGGTCCGGCCTACGCCGCCACCGCTCCGCTCCGCTCCGTCTAATCCGCCGGCCGGCGACCGCGCGTCTGCTCTCTCTCCGCCCGGCCGTAAATCCAGCCCCGGCGTAGCCTCGCGCCGTCGTAGCGACGCAGGCCCCGTTAAAGCGCTGATTTGTCTGGCCCGGGAGCCTCGTTTTTCCTCCGGGCGGCCGCGCGGGCGGTGCATTTTAACGTCTCTGCGCCGTTCTCCTTTCGCACCCCCCCCCACCCCCCGCGCCTCCCGTAAAAAGACAGAATTAATCTCGGAAGAGCGGAGGAGCTAACGACACGGGAAAGCGGATCGGTGTTCCGCTAATGAACGGCTCTGAAGGGTGATCGGCGCCGCCTTAATTTATGTCCCGCGAAAAAACTCTTTTAATACCTTCCTTCAGATGAAAATATTCTGAACGGTCAGTTTTAAACGGGCGTTTTTACATCCTCTCCGCTTCACTGTGCCAATTTCACTACTTGCTTCCATTAATGCTTGTGGTATGTATCGGGCCTGGGTCAAATACGTAATTGTTTTGGATTCAAATACTTTTCTGTGCTCAATTGATCTTGCCTGGTGCAATCGAGCTAACCAATAGGAGCAGAATGCAGCGGATGCACTTTATGGGAATCCTGTATTTTCATAGGTTTCAATACACTTGACAAGCTCAATAATGCATAGAAAAATATTTGAATATTTGAATTCAGCCCTGGAATAGATGTCAGAGTCCTTTGTCTATTGGCGTGTCAACATCACAGCAGAACCCAGTGAAAATAATCAACTGAAATACCGACGATAAGTAATTGATTATCTATGATTCATAAGTGAATGATCTGGCGATTAGTTTTAAGCGTATTGTGCTTGGTGAGATGCCATAGGTCCCGCTGCAGATGGACTGAGCTCAGAGCCCCGGCCTGTTAGTCTTGAGGGAGTGCCAGGGAAACAATATTCCAATTGACGCTTTTCACTTTCTTCAGTGAAGGATTCAATCCCTAATGGAATTACTTAATGTGGAATATTTCCCAATGAGAATCTGTAAAGCAGTTTCCGGTCATCACAGTATATTACTTTAATTGTTATGTCAAACTCGGAGGTGCTGAGAAAGTGCTTTGCACATTAGAGTGTGTTATAGACTGTATTACTGACAGTTTTGTTCATGAGAACAAAAAAAAAAAAGTTCAGAAGAAGAGTACAATGAGAGGGCAGTTTTATAATCATGGCCTCGAGCCTGCTTTGAATAGTCAGGTCAGAAGTTATTTGTCTGCTCAGGGCAAGAGTGTGTGGGCAAGAGTGTGTGGGCTGATGGGACTGTTTTGAAATGAGGTGTCTGACCACTGGCCCAGCTGGACTCAACCCCCGGGTCTGGTCCACGGCCACCAAGAACTGTTCCCTCAGCCCACCCTGGGTCGGCAAGTTTCACCCCGGTTCAGAGAATCCAGACAACGTGAATGTGCGGGGGTTTGCAGTCACTGTTATTGCTATTGGTGGGTGGGGGGTGGGGTTCAGGTCTGATTTGGGGGAGCTTGAGTCTCTTATGGGGGGCTATGCTCCCCTGGCTAGCCTGTAATTTGAACCCTTCTGCTGGCTCTCTCTCTCTGTCCTTTTTCCCCTCAGCTGCACTACACTTCCTGCACCCAGGCACCCACTTAAATAATAAACCCAGGAGGTTTCCATTCCGCTATAGGCCTCTGTTGTTTGTTAATCTTCTAAATTGTGTTTTCCATTGATTTGTAAGATCCCTGTAATTTGTACGCGACTGTTAAGAGTCCAGAGATAGGAAAAAGGTTCGCCGCGCACGTTTTTACGGCGGTGACAGAGGGAAGAAATGGCCACATCAGTCACCTGAACAGAATAAATCCCCGGCCTTATTTATGTGAGCCCTACATATTGAGGAGAAATAAAGCATATCCAAAACCCTCTTTCTCTCCCTTGCCAAATAATCACTTACTGTAAGTGCTGGGTATAAACCCATCATTGCATAAATAAAGCAAATACAGAATAAGTCTGGGAAAGCCACAAGGTCATATTTCTACTGCTGGTTAAAATATATCTCCGATGAGTCTATTTACGGTCGCCTTTCCCTCCCTGCCGACTCCCAGCTCGGAGAGATTTTATGGCGGATTGAGTATGTGCAGGTCCCCGGCCGGGGAGCGGGGCTTTGCGCCGAGTGTTTCTTCCCCAGCCGATGCCTGCCGGAGATTAGGCCACCACGCAATTTCAGGGGAATATTCTTTCAGCGCCACCTGATGGTTGGGAGGATAATCATCTTTCCCGCATTTTTTAAAAATCTTTCTTGGCTATGTCTATATTGAAAGGATGGTTGTGTCAAGGGCTTTGAGGTTTAGGTGCTCAGAATAATGGGAGCTCTGGGGGTTGCTTCGATCAGATCTCCGTCCTTCATCTGCGGATGCAATATAAAAATACAAATGTGCCCAAAAAAATGTGTCAGTTTTAATTGCGTTGTATTAAATGATGATGGTTGACCACAGTGGAAAGGATGAAGCCGTCTGCGGTCGCACAGTGGTCGTGTTCGGTGTCCATCCAGCCATGGGGGCTCAGTGTGTTCCGTCTCCCGCTCCAGGTCATCCAGACCATCAGCGCGGTCGACAGGGACGAGCCACCGAGCGGACATCGCTTCTTCTTCGCCCTGACCGCCGAGGCGGCCGGCAACCTCAACTTCACGCTCAGAGATAACAAAGGTGTGGCCGCGTCTCCTTCGTTATGTATCGGGTTCTTTCATTCTTTACGTACATATTAGTTTCTGTTTCTCCATTGACTGATCTTTTCTTATTGTGCTTTTCCTATTGATTGTTGGAGTAACTGATCCATGTGTTTCTAGCTTCTCTATGGAGGGGTAGGGCTGACATGAGGGGGGGTTGGTTGGGGTAGGGCAGTGTGGTTAGCGTTGCTAACACCACTCGAGAGGTGTAGAGCAATGTTAGTGTTAGTTAGTTTGGTAGGGGTAAGGCAGTGTGGTTAGCATTGCTAACATAACATATACCACTCTATAGAGATGTATGGCAGAGGTCGAGGGGGTTGGTTGGAGTAGGGCAGTGTGGTTAGCATTGCTAACATAACAGAAACAACTCTATCGAGGCATAGGGCAGATGATAGTGCAGATGATTGTGGGTCTGAAGTCGCAGAACTCCACTAACAGTCTGTCAGCATTGATTTATTGGCGGATCATTGACAAAGTTAGTCCTCCCATTTGCCTCCCTAATCAACTGTCAAGGCTTGGAGGAGACTAACTGAATCTTAATTTAATGTCCCACGCACCTGCAGGTTTTGTTTATGTACAGTATGTACACAAACAAACGTGTATCAATAAAACAAAACGCAGCCTGTTGCACACACACAGCCTGACCCTGCACTCATCTCTGCACTGCGGAAACTGCCTTACCATGTTAACATGTCTTAACATTCACTGTCTTAACATGTGTTTTAGTCTTACAATAACGTAATGGTAAATGTGTTTTTCTCTCTCAAGTAGAAAATAGTAGCTTGATTTAAGGTTTGCTTGAAGTGAAATATTCTTCCAAATCTCTCGTATCATTGGCAATATCTAGATATTTCCTAAATATCTAGTCTTATTTAGGAAAGAAAAGGAACGGAAATAAGATTTTTATTCTGAATACTAAGACTGAAACTGAGACTGAGTGGTTTTGTGCTTTTTGCCGCAGACAACACGGCGTCCATCTTGACGAAGCGCGGGGGGTTTGGGCGGCGGGAGGAGGCCCTGTACCGGCTGCCCATCCTGATCGTGGACAGCGGCAGCCCGTCGCTGAGCAGCACCAACACGCTGTCCATCCGCGTGTGCAACTGCGACCCCGAGGGCGTGGCCCAGTCCTGCAGCCCCGCTGAGGCCTACATGCTGCCCGCCGGCCTCAGCACCGGCGCGCTCATCGCCATCCTGGCCTGCGTGCTCACTCTGCTGGGTAAGCCCCGCCCGCCCCGGCCCCGCCCGCTCCGGTCCCGCCCGCCCCGGCCCCGCCCACTCTGGCCATGCCTGCTGCGGTCCCGCCCACTATGGCCACACCCACTCTGGCCCTGCCCACTCTGGCCCTGCCCACTCTGGCCCCACCCACTCTGGCCCTGCCCACTCCAGCCACGCCCACTCTGGCCCTGCCCACTCCAGCCACGCCCACTCTGGCCCTGCCCACTCTGGCCCCACCCACTCTGGGCCCACCCACTCTGGCCCTGCCCACTCCAGCCACGCCCACTCTGGCCCTGCCCACTCTGGCCCCACCCACTCTGGCCCTGCCCACTGTAGTTCTGCCCGCTCCAGCTCCGCCCACTCTGGCCACGCCCTCTCCAGCCACGCCCGCTCCAGCTTTAGTCCAGTTTGTCAGTACTAAAAGATCAGTTTTAGTTCAGACACTTTCTATGTCTATTATATTATATAACTACACTTATACTTATAAACCGCTGATAATACAGTGTACAGAATTTATAAATACCTACAAAATCTTTATAAGAATAATCATAACATGTTGTTAAGCATTTTGAGGCCTACGTCTCAATTCATCCTCCTGCACTGAACATTATTAACAAAACCATCACGCCTTCCGCCTTCTCATGTCTCAGATCAAAATATTTCACAAAATGAAGCACAGAAAATGATGGTAACACTTTTCATGAAGCCGATGTCTATAATGCATTATAACATGCGTGTAAACTGTTATTATGTGCTCTTAACACAATATAAGTGTAGTTACAAACAGTGTGTTATAAGAATAATCAAAACACATTACAAAGCATTATATATTGACTTATTGACACCTATACCTATATTCCTAAATGCATTAAGTCTCTGCTCATCCCAGAGCTGGTTAGTCACGGTGCTGATCACCCTGCTCATAACCCCCACGTACTGTAATGGAGATGTATTCATTTCCACTACCAAATATCGATTTGTTGATGAGCACTCTCTCCTGCCCTGTTGGCACAAGTGATAAAATCCCCAAGTGTTTCTGCAGTGGTTCACTGCACGCCCGGGTTTATGGGTGCCTGATTGATTGATTGATTGATTAAGTCGTCCCTCTCAGACTATGGGGAAATGTATTGTGCGGTTTGTGTCACACGCTGGCTTGCCTTAGTGCTGTAATTACCATGCATTTTGCATTGCGGTTGGATTGCATTGCCGGTTCAAACAAGCATTTGCGCAGATAAAACTGTCCTGGGTTCAGTTGGAATGAAAGTAATATCCCATTAAGCTCCTTTGAGGGAAGGTCCTTCTGAGCCGGGAGTGTGGTTCCATTCCTGGATGACATTGTAATTATTTAATTCAGTCGGATATGGATTATTCGCCTGACATATGACCTGACATACGTTCTTTCCAAATTTACCACATTATGTCTCCCAAAGGAGAAGAAGTCTTAATGCTGCCGTCTGCCAATGTCTGTTGAGGTCCTTCGGCTCAAGATTCAGTTAGATTGGTGTGTGTGTATGTGTGTGTGTGTGTGTGTGTGTGTGTGTGTGTGCGCGTGTATGTGTGCCTGTGTATCACAACATAGTGAGAAACAGTTGCTGCAAACATTACCAAATCAATAGCCTACTAGTGCACTGACAATAAGCAAGCTCGTTATTCAGTTCAGTATCCAAATCATAAATGTGTTATTCCATTCAGTGGTTAATTTAAAATATAGATTTTCCCTATAGAATGCAAAGAGAATGCAAATATGAAAAAATTATATCATATTTATGTCTAAATTTGATGAGCTCAGTGTCAGTTGGGATGTGAATAATGAAAATTGGCCAAACAATTGGCTTTATGTTGTGGTTTGGTACAAAGCTGTGAACTATTACACGCCTTATATAGTTTTTAGTATACAAACAGAAAATCATATCATATAGTTTATGTTTTTCCTGAAAAACGTTACTCAAACATTCAGTCAATGCATACATCATTGTGTACATGTGCAAAAGCATCAGACCAAAAACCTGTCTTTAAAAATTGACAACAAAACAGAACTTGCAACAATACTTTCAATACTTTCACAAACTAAACAAGCTTTACTCTAAAGCATCGCTACCTGTTTTCTTACATTTGTTTGGCAAGCTAATAATTTATTACGTGTCACAATTAGATTTTTATTTGAGCAAAGTTGGTGTGAAGCGTGCGTGACATTATTGGTGGCGAGCTGGTTGATGAGAGTCAGGACCATTTGTAACGGAGGGTAGACTCTCCCTTGCACAGCAGTTGCATTAATAATACATGACTTGTGTTGTCTGGCCTGAGTGGGCTCTTTCCTCAGGGTTTGACAGTTGGCTCCGCTCTGTGCTGCCAGTAATGTAGCGCTCCGTCTCCCTCTCTGAGCAACGTTCCCGTTTCTGGAGATTCGGGGAAAAAGGTCGGGAACATCACTAAACATGGGGGAGAGTTTATTTATTTATTTGTTTTAATTGGTGTCTGATTTTATTTCTTATTCCTCACGTCTTGTTTAAAAAGTGCAGCTGTGTGTAAATATTGTGTTGGTCACAGCAGGAGCCTGTGACAGCTTCTCCTCTCTCTCCCCCCCTCTCTCTCTCTCTCTATCTCTCTCTCCCTCTCTATCTCTCTCTCCCTCCCTCTCTCTCTGTCTCTCTTTCTCACTCTCTCTCCCTCTCTCTCTCCCTCTTTTCCTTATCCCTCTCTCTCTCCATCCATCTCTCTCTCCCTCTCTCTGTCTCTGTCTCTCTCTCTCTCTCTCCATTCCATCTATTTTTCTCTCTCCCTCATTTCTCTCTGTCCCTCCCTCTCTCTCTCTCTTCCATTAACACGGCTCACGTAGCCGGTCCTCTCAGCAGGCTGTACTGTTCCCATTCCTAATCTCCCTGTAACGAGTCGGCGATCAATCAGCAGATTGTGCTGTGATTGCACTGCTGAAGGGAGGAAGAGGAAGGTAGCTGTCCTCCTCACCGCCACACGAGCTTTCCCAATAATTTATCTCCGCCTCCAAGACCGCTTTTAAAACAGACGAAGAAGAATCTCACCACAACTTCACTTTGACGATCAAACGTACGTTGCTCTTAAAAAAGTCTCCGTTATAAACGCGGTGACTGTAATTAGTCATTTGTGTCCTAGAAATCAGTGCAGTCGGTGCTGTGACCACTGACGTCCGCGCCTGAGAGCAGACAGACATTTCTGGGCTAGATTTGCATAAAGTGCAACAGAGCCTCTTCCACTCTACTGGCTGTGTCTTCCACTCTACTGGCAGACGGGGTTTTACTCAATTTTCCCGCAGTCTTGCAGCGTCTTGAGTTATTGCTACACTCATCCAGCACCAACCCCCCCCCCCCCCCCCCCCACCCCTCAGTTGCATCATCCTGGGACGTTTGGATTAGGCCTTCTGCAGTTATTTTAGGCCCGGTTATTAATGTCGGCTCGTACCATTCTGTCACGGCAGAGGGGGGATGTTTGGGGGGGGGGCTGGAGCAGCCTTTGGGGACAGATGGGTGCAGATCTTGAGGAATTCATTAGCGTCGTGTTGCAGTCACCAAAAGTCAGTGGCTCATTCACCCCTGACTCTGCCAGCCAGTGCGACAGGCTCTCGGCTTTGTTCAAGTGATTATTTAACTGCCATTTCCTCAGAATGAAGTGCAAACGCACAGTTCACACCACAGAAGGAGAGATGACAAAAGGGGGACTCAAAACGAAGTATTCAATGAAAATATGAATGTGTGCCGCATCAAACAACTTGTTATTTTGTCTTGCTTCAGCATAGATCCCTCAGACACACAAAACATCATACTGATAACATAGCCAAGCTGATTTCAAGTAATGATTCATAAACAACAGGTCCCAACCAGCCTCTCAGGATTCTCTCCTGAAAAATGAAAAATCAATCCACGGTACTTGACTACACATGACACCTTGATTTTCCTTTGCTGTGGTAATCATGTAATTATTATTATTTTTTTTGCAGTTGTAGTTTCCATGTGGCCATGATTGCTCTTGTAGCTTCACTCACAGTAAAATGTCCAGTGTTCACTGCTAACATAGTACGCATCCAAATCGGACCCTGCGTACTCAGTGAGACTTGATTTAATACTGAATATTTTACTGTGCAGGACCAGTACTGAGTACATTTGCAGAAAATTCTAATTGAACCATCCCAGACAAGTGTGTTACATGCTATCCAGCCACTGCATATCCTCACCCCCCTTTGTGAATAGCATAGCGGCGTGACTTACAGGTTGGTTGTCAGATAGACGTTAGCAGTAGCATCCAGCGTGGAGCTTTGTGTTGTTACATGCTATCCAGCCACTGCATATCCTCACCCCCTTGTGTGAACAGCGTAGCGGCGTGACTCTAGTTTTAGGTTGGTGATTAGTTAGACGTTAGTTACCCCCCATGTGTGGATAGCGTAGCGGCGTGACTCTAGTTTTAGGTTGGTGATTAGTTAGACGTTAGTTACCCCCCTGTGTGAATAGCGTAGTGGCATGACTCTAGTTTTAGGTTGGTGGTTAGTTAGACGTTAGTTACCCCCCTGTGTGAATAGCATAGTGGCATGACTCTAGTTTTAGGTTGGTGGTTAGTTAGACGTTAGTTACCCCCCTGTGTGAATAGCATAGTGGCATGACTCTAGTTTTAGGTTGGTGGTTAGTTAGACGTTAGTTACCCCCCTGTGTGAATAGCGTAGCGGCGTGACTCTAGTTTTAGGTTGGTGGTTAGTTAGACGTTAGTTACCCCCCTGTGTGAATAGCATAGTGGCATGACTCTAGTTTTAGGTTGGTGGTTAGTTAGACGTTAGTTAGTGAATAGCGTAGCGGCATGACTCTAGTTTTAGGTTGGTGGTTAGTTAGACGTTAGTGAATAGCGTAGCGGCATGACTCTAGTTTTAGGTTGGTGGTTAGTTAGACGTTAGTTAGTGAATAGCGTAGCGGCATGACTCTAGTTTTAGGTTGGTGGTTAGTTAGACGTTAGTTACCCCCCTGTGTGAATAGCATAGTGGCATGACTCTAGTTTTAGGTCGGTGGTTAGTTAGACGTTAGTTAGTGAATAGCGTAGCGGCGTGACTCTAGTTTTAGGTTGGTGGTTAGTTAGACGTTAGTTATCCCCCTGTGTGATTTACAGGTGGGTTATCAGACAGACGTTAGCAGTAGCGTGGCGCGTGGAGCTCCACCTCCGTGGCGCTGTTCTGCACAGCCAGGTGGGGTCAGGAAGGGGGCCCCGGCGACGCGCTCTGATGCAATCTAAAGAATTTAGGGAGCGCATCTCAGCCACTGACAGCTGCCGTGAAGGCCACTGTCACTCCGGCAGCACCCGGGCTCATCACGGCCCACACTGGAGCCGGAGGGGTGAGGTCATCCGGGGTCCCACTCACGGGGACCAATGAGGAGGAGGGGGGAGGTCAGCCTTGCAGCGGCTGACTGGAAATGCAATGTGGCATTTCGTTATAATGGCATGCATTCTTCTTCTTTTTACCCACCCCCCCCCCCCATCTGTTTTTGTGTTTTTCTCAACAACATCTGCCAGTTGGTTACCTTATACCCACACGCACACACATACAGTACGTGCATCTGTGCATGCATATAGAAATATAACAATTTTATATAGACAGAAATGTATGGCAGCTGGTGGTGTCAACCAGCGGTCAAACACGTTATTAAACAAATACAAAAAAGCGTAATATCACGACATGTAAAATGATGTTGAGTCACTGGCATATTATTAAATGTGCATGCGGTATGGCTCGGTCAGGGAGAGGGAACCAGGGCAATCTGGGGTCACACCAGCTGGTTAAGCAGTCACACCAAGGCTGTGTTGAGCAGCAAGGGTCCGTTCCACAGTAGGTGGCTTAAAACGAGACTACACAGACAGACCAATCGACCGATCGAAATCTAGCTTTTGTGTCGTTGGGTTTGTTTCGTCTTTGTTCGGTGCCCTATTTTTGCCAGGGTCCCACGAATTGTGATGATTTCTGTTTGTTTGTTTGTTTATTTATGTAAAGAAGTCACACTTTCTCCAAGGAAACGCTGGTGAAAAATAACTGCATCTCCTGTGCGACTCCCAGGGGTGTCGCCCAGTGTGTGACTATGCATAATTGGGGAGAGATATGCGAATAAACAACATCAGAGTCAAAGAAGGATAGTGTGCTCTTTAAGACATCCACCTTCTCTTTACAGTATATATATATATATATTTATATATGGGGGAGACTATGTATAGAAAGAGCTGCAGTTCCTACATAAGCCTGTACTACTTCATTCATTGTTTCATTTCAAATCCAGTGTGCTGTATTACACAGCCAAACACAACAAACAGTGTGTCACTATCCAAAAACTTACATATAGTCACCACAGCCGATTAAGCTTATGCTCTCGTCTATGTAAACACAGATACCTTTTCACAGCTAGGATTTACCAGAGCAGGTACCAGTGTGTGTTGGAGCTATCACATCTGCTGCTGAACCCTGTTTCCCCTGTTGACTTGCTCTGTTCCCGCACCATGACATGGAGCATAATTACAGTGGTCCGCAGGGCTGTCCTCCTCCTCTCCGCACCAGCGGAGTCCAGCTGGGGCCTGGGACTGACTCACCGTGCCAGGGGCCCTTTCATCAGAGGGCCCTGGATGGGCCAGTACCTCTGTTAGATCAGTACCAAGCAGTGGCACACATGCCCAAAATTGGGCTCTTACTGCTAATATACCTCCACATAATGTACTTACACAGTAATACACAGTAAATTACATTACATTAATGGCATTTGGCAGACGCTCTTATCCAGAGCGAAGTGCATACCCATAACCAATGAATATATGGTATGCAATACAGTAATGTACTTATGCAGTAATATACCTAAACATTTATATACAATATATTAAATATTATAAAAGGCTTAAATATTATATATATTTGGTCTTAGATGTTTCTTTTGTTTTCTGCATTAGTGTTAAAAGAACAAATATGAGATTTCCAAACATTAATTTTCCCAAAAAATACATGTTTTTATTTCATTGAATAAAGTCCATATTTAAGCGTTATGGAACAAGAACCGTGCCATTACACCCTCTAGCTGTGTCACTATCCAGGATATACCACAGGTTCGAGTTCCATAACGCTTTTATACAACGGTTACCACATTTATCTTTCAAATTTTCACTAAATAAAGACAAGACAAACTTTACAAGAATGTATTTTTAATGGAACTATGTTTTATGGTAAATGTATTCTTCCGCTTAACAGTAGTTTATTGGTTGCCAAGCAACGGTATTATCCCCACTGCACTAGTTAAGCAACGGTGCTGACGTTAGCTGCTTGCAATAATGTATCCCCACTGCACTAACATTAGCTAGCTAGCTTGCTTACGTTACATCTGACGCCACTGGCACACAAGTTAATTTATCTTTGTTGTAGATGTTTATCTGGACACTGTCAGATAACGTGCAGTTATTGAAATAACTCATAGCGTCTTTAAGACCAAGTCATCATTTGCTTCGCCGGGGTTGGGCGGTCTTGCTGGTATTTCGATCCGAGGATGTTGCCTTAGTTGTTAGTTATTTTCTTCGTTCCTACTCCATTCCAAATCCTCGAGAAGGTCAAAGAACACTTTAAAATCACTAATTGTGTTTTACTTTGGTAATGTTAGGGTACTTGCGGCAAAATGATTATAATGTTAATTTTGGTTACAAAGTAGATAACAGAGATCTACAAACGCTGAGTAATATTAAAAGATGTGTGAAAATTCCATTTAGTATATCATGGATATTTGCACGGCTGGAACGCAAACTGACCAATAGAGACAATGGACCAGACCTATCCGTTGTATAATAAGTAATGAACCACTTTTCAGAAGAAAAAAAAACAACTTGATTAAGGCTGTCTGGCAATACCTGGAGGAACAGAGTCAAGTGAAAGTCTGCAGAAGAACTGCGGCAAGTTCTCCTGTATGCTTGAAACAACCCGCCAGCCAGTGCTCTTATACAGTAAAACTGCAGGGCAGTTTATCTCAGAGAATCGATGCCGTGTTAAAGGCGAAGAGTGGTCACAAATATTGATCTGATTTAGGTTTAACTGTTTTTGGTTTTATTTGAACTGTTTACTGCCCTTATAGTAAATTATTTGGTATTTAATTATTTTTGAAAGCATCTTCACTTTATGGATGTGTTTTTACACCTGCACCTACGACTGTTGCACAGTAGTTTACCTACACAGAAATACACATACACAGTAGTTTACCTACACAGTAATACACATACACAGTAGTTTACCTACACAGTAATACACATACACAGTAGTTTACCTACACAGTAATACACATACACAGTAGTTTACCTACACAGTAATACACATAAACAGTAGTTTACCTACACAGTAATACACATAAACAGTAGTTTACCTACACAGTAATATACACATACACAGTAGTTTACCTACACAGTAATACACATACACAGTAGTTTACCTACACAGTAATACACATACACAGTAGTTTACCTACACAGTAATACACATACACAGTAGTTTACCTACACAGTAATACACATACACAGTAGTTTACCTACACAGTAATACACATAAACAGTAGTTTACCTACACAGTAATACACATAAACAGTAGTTTACCTACACAGTAATATACACATACACAGTAGTTTACCTACACAGTAATACACATACACAGTAGTTTACCTACACAGTAATACACATATACCTACACGGTCATCTCTGCCTCAGTCAGCACTGAAGCTGTACTTTCTGTTGTGCCGGAATCTGTCCTTCACCAAGGTGTGTGTGTGTGTGTGTGTGTGTGTGTGTGTATGGAGTCACCCTGACCCCACCCTGACGGGTTGACTCTTGGGTCTCTCTTCACTCTCAGCTCTGTAAGAGCCGAGGCTACACGTGTCTGAATGAATATACATGGAAACGGTCACAGTTTGCTATTTCACTATTTTTAAAAAAGACTTTCACTTGACACATTGTAAGATTTTATCTATGCAAGTAAATCTGGCCTTTAAACTTCCTTTGCCTTCCCCCTTAATGTGAATGTTGCCCTCGCCTGCTACTCCAAACGGAGGGATCCGTGCCAGCTTTCCGGAAAATTCCGAAAGGATTGCTGCAAAGTCGGGGTGATTTAGCACACAGTGACTGGAAAGCATTTAGTCATCGGCGTTCTGAATGGGGAAGAAAGAACTTGCGTCACCATGGTAGCTGCATTGTACTGCACTTTACCCGACCCCAGAGCTGAAACTGGACCAGAAGGCAGTCAATTTCCGGTTCTAAACTTAAGGGTTTTTTGTCTCCATAGGGGAACCCTTTTTTGACCCTTTATGGAACACTCTGTCATAGGTGTGAAGTGTGAAAACTCCCATACAAAGAACCCTTTTGCTGGCAAATAACCCTGTAACTAGGTAGGGTTTTTTGACGGAATCACAAGGTTCCTATTGGATCGTATAAGTACAAGGGACAGTACACGTTTATATTCATTAAACCATTAGGTGGTAAAATTTTTCCATGTAATCCAAGCCAGGTGTACCGCAGTGATGAAGCCACACGTTTAGCTCTTAGTACACAAACAGTATTGCATGATGACATTACCAAATCAGGATATGTTTGTCATATATTGCCTGGGATCACATGACCGGTTGATGGGGAGAGACTTAGATTTCTAAGATTTGCCATAGATTGTCATTGGTCAGCACCACGGAATTTCCACCAATGGTGCCAGAGCTGAGGACAGGTTTCCGTGGATATTCAGGGTACACAACGGGGCTGTGGGCTTTGGAACAGACAGAATCACCACCTCGGAGTCCTTAGGCCATGTGTTTGGCTCATATCGAGGGTGCTTGGATGGAAAGAGAGAGGGAGAGCGAGAGAGAGAGAGAGAGAGCAAGAGAGGGAGTGAGAGAACAAACAGCGGGGGTAATCCAACAATGCCAGCTCACTGTAACCACGGCGATGAGAACGAGGCACAGCGAGATATTGCCGTCCGTTTTGCATCGATTGCGGCATGATGGATTGTTTTGGCTATTCAATTACGGCAAATTGAGGATAATGTTGAATTGATCCATTTTTCCATCCCTTCATCCATCTTGTTTCAAAAGGCAGGGCTTTGGCTAAATGAAGCCTTTATACATGTGTACGCTGCACGGGCTTTTGAGCAGAGCTCAATAAAGGGATGATTGTAGTACATTTGACTTCTTCCCCCATGCAGTGGGCTACGATGTGTATTGTCTTGTTTCGAATTATGTCATAAATAGAAGTGATTTTCTTCTTTCTAGCCATTCAATATTCATCCAGTTGTGTCATTACTGTAGAGCCACTGGCAATTTGTGCGAAATAAAATTGAAACATCTCCTCCCAGAACCCGGTTTATTAAGTTAGACTCTGATTCGGGAGTAAAGGTAGGCTCTGCCGGCTCAGAGTACAGCTCCGATCTTTTACTTACGAGCCCTAAATCGCTCCGCCTCTTAGCCAATAAATTGGAAAGATAGAGGCTTTCCCGTCAGGACAGGAAAAATACAAACGGGCCCCAGATTTACGGCCGAGTCGAGGCGTGAGCCGCCCACCCCCGCCCCTCCTCCTCCTCCGCGTCCCTCTCTATTCAGTGTTTTATTACGCGGGGGGGGGGGTGTCTTCCTCCCGCTCCCCCGCTCTCAGAGCGCCTCGCCTGCGGAGAGGGCCTCGCCGTGCGCTCCTGATGGAAGACATGGGCTCGCGGGCCGCATTTCACTCACGGACGGATCATTAGGCGCTCGCCCCCGCCCCTGCCCCCGCGCCCGCTTATTTTCGGACGTTAAAAAGTAAAAAGTTCGACGTGGGCTGCTGGGGGGGGACCGTCCTTTTCCGGAGGGTTCCCTCCGTGTTGCAGCCAGCAGACGGCAAAGAGCTTCGTAGGCGATTACAGGTTGTGTCCTTTTCGTGTTAACCGGCGGGAGCTAACATATGTCAAGGTGTTGTAGCTGGATAATTGCGCCGATAATAACCAGAACCTGTTTGACTCCAAACACAGTAAGGCTGCTGTCACCTTCAAAGTTTATTTACCAGTGAAGATCCGTGCTGTGCGAATGTAAAAGACAAGCTGTTATGGATTAGGCGAGTCTGTGAAGTCAACACATGTAAACAGCAGACCTGGGGCTGATACGTAATTGTTTTGGATTAAAATACTTTTTTTCATTTCTGTGCCCGATTGATCTTGTCTGGTGCAACAGAGTCAACCAAGAAGACCAGAGGGTGGGGATTTCTTTTCTTTTTTTGAGTGTATGTCATCGGTTCCAATACACCAGACAACCTCAGTAAAGCGTTGACATTTTTTTAAATTCAAAACAATTGGACAATATTCGACCCAGGTCTGATAAACCGTGTGTGTGTGTGTGTGTGTGTGTGTGTGTGCGTGTGCATGTGCTAGTGAACAGCTAACCTTTTTTTTTGTTTTGATGACAAAAAACAGGCAAAACGTTTCCCCTGTTTCCTTTCAGAACATTCTTCCCTGGAACAGATCCTGTGAAACTGAAATGAATCGAAACCAATTGGACACACAACCCTTGAGCACTTCTCTTGTGTCTGTACGTTCAGGGGAGAGCATTATTCTGCGACTAGCCTAATCCGGGCTTATTTATTTATTCATGTATTATATATTTTTTTAGATAGTCATATGCTTTTCCCTTAAAAAGGATTCAGCATTGCACTTTCCAGGGTAAGCAGCTTGTGTGAGTAGTAGAGTGTAATTTACTACATATCTGGCTGCTCTAAAGCTCTTGTGTTAGTATATGTGTGTATTTATCTCATTTTATTCATATTTAGTAATCCATCAGGCCTAAAGCTTACATTGAAGAGTACTTTGATCGTAATTTTGTGGAATTGTGACAGATGAGTCAAGCATTACACATTCTGGTGGATATTCAGAGGAGGGCTGTTGCAGTGAACACGGTATTGAAAATTACTTTCTGGTTTTAAGAATTCAGGGCAGTTCCACAAATGATGGGTGATAGTTGAGGTACGGTTAGCCTTTAGCTAATCATTAGCATTTTAAATTATTAAAATCTAAAACAATCAGTATGTATATAATAATTACATAGGTACATGTTTTCATCCTAAATCTCATGTTTAGATAGTTTATTCATGGTGATTTACAGATTTACTAGATTTACATTTATTAAATAATGTAGGATGGTTCTTTTAGCTGTCAGTAATACTATAAATACACTCAGTGGCCACTTTTTTCGGTAGACCTGTACACCAGCTTGTAAATGCAAATATTTATCATGTGGCTAAATTCATAAAAGCATGCAGAAGTGGTCAAGAGGTTCAGCTGTTTTTTAGACCCAATGTCAGAATGGGTGCCAGAGAGGAATGATTTTTGGTGCCAGAGAGGGTGGTTTGAGTATCTCAGAAACTGATGATCTTCACAAACAACAGTCTCTAGAGTTTTCAGAGAATGGTGCAGAAAACAAAAAACAGCAACAGTTCTGCAGGCCGAAACGGCTTGTTAATGTGAGAGGTCATGGGAGAAGGGCCAGACTGGTCAAACCTGACGGGAAGGTGACAGTAATGCAAATAGCCACACATTACAACAGTGGTATGCAGAAGAGCACCTCTGACGTTTCAAACGTCTAAGTGGATATTCTAGTCTAAAAAATACATCTAATAAATACCTAATAAAGTGCTCACTGTGTGTATGTTTGCTGGCTTTATTGGCCCATGTGAATGATAAACAACACCTCCCCCGACTCCTTTCTCCCCGCACCACCTTTCTATCTTCACCTCCGATTCCTCCTCTGCTGGAAACGCGCCACTTTGTGTGTTTCCCCTAATTTTTTTTATCATTTTCATCTTGATTTATCTCTGTCTCGTCTTAAATGTTTGTACAGCGCATTGAGCTGCACCCTCTGGAGAGAATGTGTTTGTAAATATGTGTAAATATTGTTTGATTGATCGATTGATGGGAGATCGGGGCTCTGAGCTGGACGCGGGGGGCATTCAGAGCTCCCCCCCCCCCCCGCGCTCCCCCCCCCCCCCGCGCTCCCCTCTCTTGAGTCAGTCAGGCCGGCTGGCGTTCTGTTAGCGTCACACTCCTCCGCTCCATCTCCGGCGTTTGGCGGTTGGGCGGAAGGCTGGGCGGAAGGCTGGGCGGGCCGCGGGCGGCTCTGAGCAGTTGGTCGTCTCATCGGGGGTTGCCCGGTTTGAGATGTCACTTTCGTTTTGGACAAGAGAAGCAGACAGGCCGCTCGGAAAGTTGTTTGTGAGAAATATGGCCTGTTTTCACAAATGAATGGGTTTTTTTGTTGTTTTTTTTTGTTTTTTTCTCTCTGCACAGACATGTTTTTGGCACTTACACTTTGTTGTTACTCAAACTGCTTTATAACTAAAAACTTTAGTAACGTTTCAAGCTGAAGTTGAGGTTGAGTGAATGATGTTATATATGTGGCTGCTGAACTGGTTTGAGAGGGTTGGGTGTTGGGTTCTTTGGGAGATATTGTTGTACCCCCACCACATAGGCTCCAGGCTTCCCGCCTAGTGGCTACGGTACATGACTGAGACTCGGTAGGTTGGAGACTGGGACCTACAAACCCCGGTGTAGCCACAATAAGACCACAATAAGATCTGCACAACTGTTGGGCCCTTGGGCAAGGCCCTTAACCCCACACTGCTCCAGGGGGAACTGTCCCCCTGCTTAGTCAAATCAACCGTAAATCGCTTTGCTAAATAACAGATGATTGTGACGATTCCTGACATGTCGCTCCCCCCCCCCCCCCCCCCCCCCGCAGTGCTGGTGCTGCTCATCGTGACGATGAGGCGGAGGAAGAAGGAGCCCCTGATCCTGGACGAGGAGAGGGACGTGCGGGAGAACATCGTGCGCTACGACGACGAGGGCGGGGGCGAGGAGGACACGGAGGCCTTCGACATGGTGGCCCTGCGCAACCTCAACGTCATCCGCGACCACAAGGCGCGGCGGGACGTGACGCCCGAGGCGCCCGCCCCGTTGTTCCCCGCCCGCCCGCCGCCCTACAAGGCCGCGCCCGACAACGGCGTCTTCCGGGAGTTCATCTGGGACCGGCTGAAGGACGCCGACCTGGACCCGTCGGCGCCGCCCTACGACTCCCTGCAGACGTACGCCTTCGAGGGCAGCGGCTCGGCGGCCGAGTCGCTCAGCTCGCTGGAGTCGCTGGGCGCCGACTCCGACCACAACTACGACTATCTCAGCGAGTGGGGGCCGCGCTTCAAGAAGCTGGCCGACCTGTACGGCCACGCGGACGGGAGCAACCTGTTCTCATAGCGCCGCCACCGCCGCCCCCGCCCCCCTCCCCCCCCGGCGCCCCCTTCAGGCTCCGACCGCGGATTACAAAAAAACCGGCGGACGACAAACCGTCATCGCCCGGGAAACGTGCGGGGAAACTTTTTAGACGGATGGTGAAGAAAATCTGATCGGATACTTGAAGAGTTAAAAATGAGATGAAAAGGAGATGGGGGGCGGGAGAAACGGAGATAAATGTATTATTGACAGTTTTGTGTGTTACGGATTCGCGAAAAAGAGAAACTTTAGGAACTTTTTTTGGTGATAAAAAAGGACAGTTTATAAAAGACAGGTTGGCTAAGTGTTGGACGCTACAGTGGGAGTTGGGCCCGGTGGTGAGGGCGTGTTGGACAAGCGTCCGGAACATTCTGCAGAGACTTCCCCGCAGCTAAGCAAAGTCCTTACAACATCACGGTTGCAAAGCGCTCACCGGAATCCTGCTGCAGTTATATCTCTGAGCAAAACTGAAAGCCTTTTTTTCTATCAACTCTTATCTGTAGTGGTTAGTCAGCGCAGCTGCATTTTAAACAAGCCCAGTGGTCCATTCCGCTATGTACATCTTGATCAGTATCGACCGTTTTCTTTTTTTCACGGATCTTTTCATGGATTTCCTTGTTGGAATACATCACCATATGGACATACCACAGACGGGGAGGGGGGGGGGCGAGGGTGGGGGGTGAGCGAGAACAAGATAAATTTGATCAATGTTTCCTGTGAAAGATGTGTCTGCCAGACATGGCTCCATTACTGTGCAAAAGACTTTTTACATCCTCCCTGGAATCTGCTGTCAAGCCCTGATCTGCCATTTGAGGAAAGGGACCTGCTTCCTGTTTACACTGACACCTCTCCCATCCCAACAGGAGAATAAACACTCTCTTTCATTCTTTCAGTAAACAATTTGACACAGAGTAGTGTTTTTTTTTCTTCTTTTTTTTCTTTTTTTATAAGAAAAGTGCAGTTATGTTCAGGAGCCTGTTCCCTTAGGTCTGTGAATTCCGGGTGCGTACTCAGAGTGTTTAGCATCATGTTGCGGGACAGCAGTAGCGGGTAGGTCTGCATTTCGACATTTTAGGAGTTATTTTACATCTGAACCCCTTTTCAAATCAATTTTGAGGGTGTCAAAAAAAGTCAACTCATTAAAAAAATGGAAGGTTACATTTCACATGCTCTGACAGCTACAGTAGATTTTAATAATCATAAGTGTGAAGGAGCGCTGTACTGGGAATGTGCACTGGGTCCAGCATCCTGAAGAAGGGTCCTACATCCGTGGGAGGTGGAGTTCCCTGTATTCTACCTTTGCTTTACCGGGGCTGTGCTTGTAAAACCTTGTGATCTTGACTACTAGACACAAATTATAGGCAGGCCAAACAGTACGGCTTCTGGTATCAAGGACACTACAGTAAAACTTCATAAAAATGTGCTTTTAAGAGGGGCATGGAGCAGTCAAGGACAAGTCAAGGAGCCTTCACGCGATACTGAGGAATTAAGTTCACACTTCTTTTTGGAGCTTTACAACAATGATGACTTGCAATAAAAATAGATTGATATATTATTATATTGCCAGTCATTATTGTATTATTTTTACACGTTTCTCAATTCAAACCGAACCTTGGTTTTGGCATTTCTTAGAGTAACCGCAGCAACAACGATGAAAAACATTCTTCCTTTTCACAGGCACAGGTATCGTTCAATAAGAAATCCTTTGACGTTTTTTTTTTTTTCTTTCAAGAAAACGATTAGAACCCCCCCGCTTCCTCTGAACGTGGAGGATTCATCTCTTTTCTGTTGCGGGTTGAAAATAAATAAAATATCTGAGTGGCATTTGTCATCAAGGTGGAGTGCTCCCTTTGTAGGGGGAGGAAGGGAGCTCTCCTGGCCCGCTGCCCCTCCTGCAGATGTGGCCCCGGCTCTGCAGCCCCCTGGCCTCTCCTGGAAGGTGCCTGCTTGAAGGCTTCATCAGAAGGAGAGGAGAGGTCCTCAGTGGTGACTGGCACTGGGCCAGCTGTGGTCAGCTGTTTAAAAAGCTTTCACGAGTTAGCCTCATCCTTCATTGTGAAGGATGCGACTGTTTTCTGTACACACACGCACATACACACGCGCACAGTCATGTGTACACACACACACACACACCCACGCACACACTCATGCACACAGTCATGAGCACATACACACACACACACACACTCACGCACAGTCATGTGTACACACACACACACCCACACACAAACTCATACACACAGTCATGAGCACATACACACACACACACACACACACTCGCACACAGTCATGTGTATACACACACACGTTAAGCTGCCCTCTGACATAGGTTGACTGATGTGAAGTACTAGTTAAGAACAGCCATGAACTTGTTTATGGCTTTCAATTGTTGGACAGGAACAACAGTGCTCTCCATACATGATTTCAGTCCGTTTAAATGCTTTAAACTGGCTCTTTCACCAACCATGAATGCACAAAGCATGCCATCTGTGGCTCATTTAGATATAATAAAGATACAGTATATCGGGGCCAACTGAAAACAGAACTGGGAAGTGTGCTGGTATATTATCTGCTCAAAAATCTTGTTTTCTTGGCTTATTCTCCAACTTTAACATAAGTGAATGGAGGAAGGTGGGCATGGCCCGACAGACATAAAAATATGTGGCAAAATGATCCTTCTGTTCAAAGTGTTGCTGGGGAAAAGTTAGATTTCATCCCTGTGAAGAGAGAGATGTTTTTTTTGTTGTTGTTTAAAATTATAAAATCAGTCGAATGTTCAGTTTCATTCTAGACTCTTATTTAAGACCGTACACCTTAAAGGGTTAATTGGCTGAGGCTGCCTGTGCTTTGTCGTTCCGTTTGGGAGCGTCTTTTCCCATTGGCCCTCACTCGGAGCTCTGCCGCGGGTGAGACAGGAGGCTGCTCTGGCGACAGGGTGAGACAGGTAATAACAGCCCAGCTCTCGTGCGGGTGAGACAGGTAATAACAGCCCAGCTCTCGTGCGGGTGAGACAGGTAATAACAGCCCAGCTCTCGTGCGGGTGAGACAGGTAATAACAGCCCAGCTCTCACGCGGGTGAGACAGGTAATAACAGCCCAGCTCTCATGCGGGTGAGACAGGTAATAACAGCCCAGCTCTCACGCGGGTGAGACAGGTAATAACAGCCCAGCTCTCATGCGGGTGAGACAGGTAATAACAGCCCAGCTCTCACGTGGGTGAGACAGGTAATAACAGCCCAGCTCACGCGGGTGAGACAGGTAATAACAGCCCAGCTCTCGTGTGGGTGAGACAGGTAATAACAGCCCAGCTCTCGTGTGGGTGAGACAGGTAATAACAGCCCAGCTCTCTCGCAGGTGAGACAGGTAATAACAGCCCAGCTCTCATGGGTGAGACAGGTAATAACAGTCTGCCTCTCGTGTCTGTCTCAGACAGAGTCTCGCGGGTGAGACAGGTAATAACAGCCCAGCTCTCGTGCGGGTGAGACAGGTAATAACAGCCCAGCTCACGCGGGTGAGACAGGTAATAACAGCCCAGCTCTCGTGTGGGTGAGACAGGTAATAACAGCCCAGCTCTCGTGTGGGTGAGACAGGTAATAACAGCCCAGCTCTCTCGCAGGTGAGACAGATAATAACAGCCCAGCTCTCATGGGTGAGACAGGTAATAACAGTCTGCCTCTCGTGTCTGTCTCAGACAGAGTCTCGCGGGTGAGACAGGTAATAACAGCCCGGCTCTCGTGCTGGTGAGACAGGTAATAACAGTCTGGCTCTCGTGTCTGTCTCAGACAGAGTCTCGCGGGTGAGACAGGTAATAACAGTCTGGCTCTCGTGTCTGTCTCAGACAGAGTCGTGCGGGTGAGACAGGTAATCACAGTCTGCCTCTCGTGTCTGTCTCAGACAGAGTCTCGCGGGTGAGACAGGTAATCACAGTCTGCCTCTCGTGTCTGTCTCAGACAGAGTCTTGCGGGTGAGACAGGTAATCACAGTCTGGCTCTCGTGTCTGTCTCAGACAGAGTCGTGCGGGTGAGACAGGTAATAACAGTCTGCCTCTCGTGTCTGTCTCAGACAGAGTCTCGCGGGTGAGACAGGTAATCACAGTCTGCCTCTCGTGTCTGTCTCAGACAGAGTCTTGCGGGTGAGACAGGTAATAACAGCCTGGCTCTCTTGTCTGTCTCAGACAGAGTCTCGCGGGCACAGGAAGGCCATGACCCAAACGCAGAGGCAGGGGCTGCAGTCCTGTTCTGCGGTTTGCTGTCAATTTACGGGCGCTGTCAGGTAATAAAACTGCCTCTGTGGAACGCTCCTGCGGTTAATGTGTATTGGTTGCCGGTCCGGAGAGATTGGTTCTTGCCATTCTCCGCCTTAGCCTTTTCCCCCATGCAGTAAATTCCCCGGCTTCAAACATCTTTTCTTTTTTTCTCTCTCTCTCTCCTCAACATAAAAAATGCGTGTCATCATTATTCCTGCGAATACGCCCATCTCGTAGCTCTGCTACCCAACCGCTATCCGTAGGATTTTGGAGGCACATTTCACCCCATTGCTAATACGATTTCTTAATTACCTCAAAGAATAATTTAGTCATTTTGCTGCAAAGTGGAGATAATGAAGATGGAGAATATTGTCTGAGAACGGCTGCCGTCGTAAAGCAAATCTAATTATTTGTTAACTGGTTTGCTAAACGAAATCTAAAAGGGCAATCGAAATCTCATTCGCCTTGGCACTAAGTCCTAATAAATACCATTTTAATTAAGGGAATTAGCAGAGATGAGCTGGGATAGGCACAATGGAACTTAGAAGAGGTGGAACTTTATCGTGGTAGCTTAGTTGGTAAAGAAAAGTAACGTTAACGTCAGAAAATAAAATTTAAATACTAACATGGCATACCGTGCTGAATCTTTGAGCGAATTATCGCCATGCATTTTTTAGTGATGCATGTTGTGTCGATCCAACATTATTGTTAACAAAAGGAGATACAAGTGTCTTCCTCTACAGAAAGAGTTCATGTAAACCAAAGCTGCAGGAAATGTATTTTATCTGAGTAAACTAAAAGGCGGACTGTGGGAGATAAATCGGGATTTTTCACCGAGAATGTGACTGGAAAGACCAGGCGCCTTGGCCGGATAATTACAGCGAGCTGAGCTCTCACGCTGTGAGGCAGACCGGCCGGACGCTCGGTGATGTTTCACCCGCGGAGAAAGCGTCGTTTGGACAACCTGATTCTTTTTGAGAGAGCGGAGATCCTTTGCTTTGCGCGTCGCCGATTTCACAGAGGAGAGAAGAGCGATTAATTAAGGTGTATGACACAGACCAGAAGGTCCCGTGTCGTGTCATCTCTATCTCTGCCAGCCTGGGGTAGGGGGGGGTGGGTTCACATGTGTCATTAACCGCTTTGAATGAGCCGGGAAAGACAAATCGCCCATTTTCAATCTGTACAATTTTCGATTTCACATCATTCTTCCTCTGTGCTATTCTGGTGTCCAAGTTATTCACAAAAGTAAAGTAGAATCCTTCCGGTAAATGGCTTCCCCGTTTTACATGGACGGGGTGTCTGCCTGGTCAATGCCGCGGCTTGGCTGTAGACACGGGACGTTCGGGGCAGGACACAGGTGTGAGTTGTAAAAGGGGATTGGCTCCTAAAGCGGTGCTTGTCTATAGATTTTCGTCGAGCCTTTGAGTTTGACCGAAAAACAGTATTAGTATGCTGCAGTGTTTCCTAAGCACAGGAGCTGCAGGCACTAATGAAACATAAAACAGAAATAAAGGTAGTAAGGACGGTTGATAAGCATGTATTACGATTATTTAATTTCCTTTGTATAGGAAGGCACCCTTCTTGAGTACAGTTACAAAACCTGCACTTTCATTTTTTTTCAAAGCAAGGCAGTGTTGATGATGTCACGGCTCTTTTTTCCACATCATGTTTGTTTCATTTACTTAAAAAAAAAAAAGAGCCACTATCATGATTGCCTTTTGTAAAAAATAATAATAATCATTTATTGGGCTTAATTTTACATCATTATCTGAGCAGTATTGACTGGTGTGTCACTACCGGAACTGTGTATCTGCAAATAAACAGCCCAGCTTACGGACTCCTATATGGTGAAGGCACTCTTGGCATTCTGCAGAGCGACTGATTCAGTTGTGCAATTGTACGATCTTTTGGAACAACGAGACTTGCTTCTGTCGTTCCAGGGGAATGGCTATCTATCCTTCAATTGTGGGCAAGCAGCCAACACATAGCTTCTCAAAATAAAACAACCGACTATTTTATGCAGACATGGAGACTAATGTGTCCTCTATCTCTCTTTATACTTTACCATATATTGACAGTGTAACTGAACTTTATTGATGAGACTCAGTGGTGTTTGTAAGCAGACTTGACGAAGCATTCTTTCTCTTTACTTCAATTTATTTGATTTATTTGCTTTTTTCTTTCAAAATATTTTTTTTTTGTGGTAATGTGCAGCCAAATAATTGAGACGGGTCATGTGTGACGGAGATCGCCATAACAACAGACCGTGTCCAGTGAAACGACGGCCTTGCTTGTTTACATTCTGCGAGCATAAGTATGGTTTTGTGGATATCTAAGTGGCCTTTCTTGAACCAAAAGAGAGGACATTTCTGCTTAATTGAATAACATGGCGAGCCTTGCGCAGTCTGGTAGACAATCACAGATTCACGCTCCACTGCTTTTTCTCTTCGTTTGTACATAGAAATGTAATCAGCCCAGTTTTGTATTGGAAATTTCAAAATTGCTCTTGACTTGAAGTCATGTGTATAATTTTCAATAAAGAAATAAAATTTCAATTCACTTCCTGAGGCTTTCTTTTATATGACAAGAGACCTTGTATTTTCAGGAATGAGGGCATGCGAAAAAGGCATTCATTACCTGCGCAAGGAAAAAAAAGGTGGAAAAAAAATAAAAACACACATATATTCAGGGACATTTCATAAACCCTTGACAATGCCAGGGCTTAAAATGAACAGAAAAATATTTTCCAGCATGAGCTATAGAAATCATTTCTCACTGAACATCCTACATGCTACATCCTTAATCCTCCCCTTCAGAATGTATGATGCTCTGACTGGGAACGCGCACATGTATTATATTTGCCTTTTTGAAAGTGGCAGTGATTAGATTAGAGGTCTGGCATATAGCGCCACACCTCACATCAGCCAAAGATATTTACACATTATATCTCCGCTGTGTGGGTTTTCCAACTGAAGAATATATAATGAAGAGAAGCGGCCATTTAGCGCATCCAGAATCTTATGTTTCCTTTCCTGTGATTAGAACTGAATTATAGGCATACGGTACTTTCCACCGCCTAACTGTCGTCACATCCAGTAATCTACAAGTTTATGTACACTCAGTGAACACTTTATTAGGTATTTATTAGACTTATTAAGTCTTCTGCTGCTGCAGCCTATCCACTTAGAGGTTTGACGTGTTCAGAGATGCTCTTCTGCACACCACTGTTGTAATGTGTGGTTATTTGCCTTACTGTCACCTTCCTGTCAGTCTGGCCCTTCTCCTCTGATCCCTCTTATCAAGACATTTATGTCTGCAGAACTGCTGCTCACTGGATGTTTTTTTTTGCTTTTCGCACCATTCTCTGCAAACTCTAGAGACTGTTATACGTGGAAAATCAGCAGTTTCTGAGATACTCAAACCACCCTGTCCGGCACCAACAATCATTCCACGATCAAAGTCACATTATTGTCCCCATTATGATGACGTGAACATTAACTGAAGCTCATGAACCATATCTGCATGATTTTATGCATTGCACTGCTGCCACACGATTGGCTGTTGAGATAATCGCATTAATAAGTAGGTGTACTGGTGTTCCAAATAAAGTTCCCCCATACGGTGGCTTCCATTTGTACAGGTACACTCACACGCGCAGGATTAGAGTGTGAGCTGGATAACTGTACTGAGTAATACCCAGACCTCACTCAAATCGGCAACACGGATTGAAGTAAGACTAGTCTCCTAGTCAAATAAAGGTTTATAAATATTTATATAAGTGAGAAGAGCTGTTCCGGGTTTTACATTGGACAGCTAACTCCGTAAAATACATAAAAACGAGCAATGCGATATCATTCCCATACAGCACGTACTGTATACGTGTCACGTATTCATTTAAATATAGACAGCAATACTGTGGAGCATCACCTAATTGACTGCTCAATGCGTAACAAGAATCAGATTGGATGTGTGCCAGAAAGTAAGTGACATAGTTAATATTTCAGAGAGAGAATGTTTGAGCAAACTGAATATGTAATTTATTTTTGTTCAATTAGGCTCTAACCCCCCCTCGGTCTGGAAAGACAGCTCCTACCCCACCCTGATCTGCGGTCCCCAGGGGTCCGGGGGGTGATCACCACCACGTGTTTGGTACAGCTTGTCTGCATCATCATCGAGTCTACCAGCATTATGCAGGGCCAATGCAATATTACTCTTCTGTGAGAAAGCCAGTCGAATTGACACTCATGCCATTGGAAATGAACAAACTGTCTCGGGCCTTGCCTCGGGAAAGTATCCAATTAATGCGCAAGTGTGTTGTGATCTCGCGATACGGAAGGTCACATCTCAACGACGCCTGGTTCTGTCACACCCTTCTGCTTTGCTTCGTCCCCATGTGAATTCAAACCGGACGTTTTATCGGGGCCGCAGAGTGCAGCGCGTGCACCGCTTCTGAACACGCGTGGTTTCAATGAGCACGGATTCCCCTGTCACTGCACGCTGAAGCACCGTGACGAAGGGGCGCTTCCCCACTCAGCAGCAGCGTGGACGGGGACCTGGACCAGCTCCATGTCTGGGTGGGAAGTGTAAGAAAGCATGTGTGTGTGTGTGTGTGTGTGTGTGTGTGTGTGAGTGAGTGAGTGTGTGAGTGAGTGAGTGAGTGTGTGTGTGAGTGAGTGTGTCAGTGTGTTTGTGTGTCAGTGTGTGAGTGAGTGAGTGTGTATGAGTGTGTGAGTGAGTGTGTGAGTGAATGAGTGAGTGAGTGAGTGTGTGAGTGAGTGAGTGTGTGAGTGTGTTTGTGTGTGAGTGTGTGAGTGAGTGAGTGTGTGAGTGTGTTTGTATGTGAGTGTGTGAGTCAGTGAGTGAGTGTGTGAGTGAGTGTGTGTGTGAGTGTGTGAGTGTGTGTGTGTGTGTAAAGTGTCCCACTGTGGTCCTCCAGCTGGTGTGAGGGGCGACGCTCCTCTGTGATGTGTGAGTGTATACCTATACCTCCTCATGCGTGAGTGTATACCTATACCTCCTCATGCGTGAGTGTATACCTATACCTCCTCATGCGTGAGTGTATACCTATACCTCCTCATGCGTGAGTGTATACCTATACCTCCTCATGCGTGCGTGTATACCTATACCTCCTCATGCGTGAGTGTATACCTATACCTCCTCATGCGTGAGTGTATACCTATACCTCCTCATGCGTGAGTGTATACCTATACCTCCTCATGCGTGAGTGTATACCTATACCTCCTCATGCATGAGTGTATACCTATACCTCCTCGTGCGTGAGTGTATACCCATACCTCCTCATGCGTGAGTGTATACCTATACCTCCTTGTGCGTGAGTGTATACCTATACCTCCTCATGCGTGAGTGTATACCTATACCTCCTCATGCGTGAGTGTATACCTATACCTCCTCGTGCGTGAGTGTATACCCATACCTCCTCATGCGTGAGTGTATACCTATACCTCCTCATGCGTGAGTGTATTCCTATACCTCCTCATGCGTGAGTGTATACCTATACCTCCTCATGCGTGAGTGTATTCCTATACCTCCTCATGCGTGAGTGTATTCCTATACCTCCTCATGCGTGAGTGTATACCTATACCTCCTCATGCGTGAGTGTATACCTATACCTCCTCATGCGTGAGTGTATACCTGCATTCAAAGCAGCCGGAACATACGGTCACAGTGGACAACTCATGCCTTGCACATTTTCCTCCAGGAAAAGCTCAGCAGTTTGTCTCCTGTGGTCGATCTCCTGGATGATCGTTGTTTTTGAGTCGACCCAAGGATACTCGCACAAGGATACTCGCACAAGGATACTCGCACAAAAGGCCCAGGAACAGACTCAAGCCCAGCAGCCTTGGGTTTTTTCTGTCTCGTGTAGCGCACAAGATACATTTCCCCCTCCTCAGTCTCACACGCATGCACACACACACACACACACAGACACACACACACACACATACACTCACACGCACACACACACATAGACACACACACACACACAGATTCAAGTGGTTGTCAAGTAATTCTCAACACATTTTCCTTTTTTATTATTATTTAGCAAGGCTATTGATTTTCTTGAGAAATTAAATATAGGATTTCATAAAACAGCTGTAGGAAAAATCCAATTATCTCCACAGAAGCTTCAGGAAAACTCATTAAAATACTGTAATTATCACGCCAGCTGTGGTCCTTTTGTACCGCAGTATCGCAAAGAGCTGACCCCTCAGAACCGCTCCGCGCATTAATCCAACAGGCTTTTGTTGTCACGTTGTGATGGGGTGGCCCCGCCCACCTTTTGCATGTGCGGTTATTCTCAGGCTGGTGAAATGTCAGAATCAACATGCGATACAGTGTTGTGTAACCAATCAACACGGGATACAATGTTGTGTAACCAATCAACACACGATACAGTGTTGTGTAACTAATCAACACACAACAATACAATGTTGTGTAACTTGTGTTTATCTGTGTTTGTGCTCTGAAGACCGAACGCTGTGTTCCAGCAGTGGGGCACTGGGGCTGTAGCCCACAAGCTCGCCACAATACAATCATAGCATGAGAGAGGAAGCAATGAGTCACGCCCTCAAACAAATGAAAATCCCGGAGCGTTTGCAGTTTTCCTGCGCCCGTTACTTCTTCAGATGCGCGGCGCACACACCAGGCAGAGGTAACGACGTGATGAAATGATCCCTCTGTCCTTCTTCAAATTTCAATGGCCAGGATCATCATTTGATGTTTTTTCTTTTCAGTTTTGCATAAATATAATAGCAGTTGTGTAGCCAATGCAAGAACACAGTGCCCCACAGTGTGGCCTTCAGCTTTTCATGTGTAAAACATACAGAAATAAAAGACTCCTTTTCACTCTTATTCTCTCGTGGAGGCTTGTAGTAATGAACGTTTCGTGATCAACTCACCGCACAATAAATAATGAGCCTCGGATTCTTCATATTGTGACATAGACCTGGAATATCTGGCCTGTATTGATGCTCCACACTTCAGCATGGCTACCAAACGCATTACACAATTATTATGTTTGTGGTTTTAGTGTTGGGCACTAGGTTCGGAGTACCCTACTCCCTACACCCTTTAGATTAGTACAGTACTGTCTGTGGGTGATATATAGCCATTTTAAATAGGTCAAATAGGCATACATATAGATTGATAACGATCAAGTTACTAAAGTCTCATTGGATAAAGGATATGGGCCCTCTACTCCGCAAGCATTTGTTGATGCTAGTGTGGTACAGCCAGAACACCCACACATACTATTGCTCTGGGGTTGGTAATTCCAGGTCCTGGAGGGCCGCTGTGTATGCTATGCATGTTTTTTTATTTCCCCCAATTATTCTAAATAAATAAGCAAACTGGCTACATGCACCAACACTGGTTCACTTGTAGATTAGATCACCGTAACACAGAGACAGGGACACAACAGTCTTCGGCTGTCATTCACACGCTTAGCACACGCTGCAGCCGAAATGCCAGATGGCGTAAACGTTAGGGGTTATTAAATAACTACGATCAGAGACGGGCATGAAAACCAGAAACAGATACGGCCGTCGTCGCCTCAACTCCGTTGAAGCTGCTCTCCATCTACCAAGTACGTAGGTAATAGAGAGAGTGGCTCTCCTCCAATCAGGTGGAGCACCTCTCTCTCTTCAACACGCTGTGTGGAAGTCATGGTTCATGGATGAGTGGACCAGGTCCAAATTTTAAATGAGAAATCGGAGAGAGGGGGACAGGACTCGGCCATTGTAACAAGTGCAATAATATGAGGACCTTGACATATGTCAGCTCAAGAGGCCCTTCTAGTTAAAGTGTGGCGTGTACCATTACATTCACGCTGACGTCAGCACAGCCTCTGATGTGCTCCTCCCTCCCACCAAAATACACTACACTGCTGCTCTGTGTGCGATCTTGTACAAAACTAAATCATGTTTCCACAATCAACTAACTAATATAGCATATTTACATGCCATAGATTATAATAGCACTTGTATATAGTTATCGTTGTACTCGGGGTATTCTAGCTGCCAACCATGGTATGCTAGTTGGTATGTATTCTTCAAGGGGTCAAATTGTACTGTATCTACATGGTCACGCTATGACTGTACTCTACTTTCCTCTGAGGTCTTCATCACACTTGTCCCTGGGTTCGATTTGCACTACATTGTACGTTGTTCTGGATAAGGGCGGCCTGTAGCGTAGCGGTTAAGGTATATGACTGGGACCCGCTAGGCCGGTGGTTCTGCACAGCCGGTTCCGCACAGCCGTCGGGCCCTTGAGCAAGGCCCTTAACCCTGCATTTGCTCCAGGGGAGGACTGTCTCCCGCTCAGTCTAATCAACTGTATGTCGCTCTGGATAAGAGCGTCTGCCAAATGCCTGTGATGTAATGTACATATGTATATTCACATTTGGAGTAGTGTCGTAGTACACACACACACACACACACACACACATCGTATTAATAGCCAGATGGAGTCTGAACGGAGTGGCTGTTTGGCTCACACGGGTGCGAGCTACGAGACACCGCGTGCCGAAAAAACAGCATAACATTCCAACCGCGCGTTGCCGCGCTGAGGTTTCTGAAGCGGCGGGTGTTTGTTTCACAAGATATGCATGGCAAAAGAGGGGGTTATTTGGAGGAAGGGGATCAATGAATAAACATCTCCGACATGAGGTATCAAGAAATAGATTTATTTATTTATTTATTTATTTATTTAATTTTTTTGCTGCCTCAGTGAGGTTTTGAGATCCTGAAACCTCGCTTGGATTAAAAGCCGGCAGTACTCCGCCAGCAAAAGTTCACGGAATGTAATGAAAACGCGCGGAATGAAGCCGCTCTCGCTGGTTTTGTTTCCTGAAGCTTTCATACGCTCTGCTTTTTATTCACGCGGAGACCGAGCGCTCGGCTCCAGTCGGCCAGGTTCACGGCGCTCCGCTCCCCGCCTGCCGCATGCGTTTCGTTTATTTATTAGGGAAGAGTTTCACGCCGGGTTGTGTGCGTTGTGCCTCTGCGTTTCAAGTGCCCCTGAAAAACCCCCAGTCTCGGCGAAGCGACGGATCACAGTGAGAGAAAGAGTCGTGTATTTCCTGGAGGAAACTCTCCTCCGCTCCCGCCTGAAGGACAGGAGGACCCAGAGGTTGAATAATGAGAGGAACATGAAGAGGAGATGGTTGTTTTGGAGGGAGCCTGTTATTTTATGTTTATTTACATCAAGCAATCCCACTTGTTCTCTGCGCTTCTGCTTCTGGCAACAACATTTGATTAGTCACATGCGTACGGATAGTGCTTCCAGTGGCAGCCGCGCAATAGATTGTTTATCTGGAGATGACACATGCAACTCTCACACTGGTGTCTTCATTTTCATATTCTTTATTTTTTTATTCATATTGTTGTTCATATTCCTATTTAGTATTTCTTATTATTTCCTGGCAAAGGCCCACTGCATTCATAGTTCATTATTACAATGCTTTATATAGCTGTTGCTGATAATGAAAAAATAAGTTGAACATTGATATAGATTTTTTAACACATTTACACATTAATGTGCTTTAAACAATGCCAATAAAGGGTGTCATTTCATTATTAGAAACATGAATGTTATATTTGTTTTTAAATGTGGTGCCTGCATTGAATAGTCATTACACTGTACATTGAAACTGAAGGTTAAGATCTAAAAATGTAAAGGTATAGCCTGTAAATACATAATACATAATATCAACAGTTTGATTGCCTGCATCCATGTCCACATTTATAACTGCACATACTGATGAGATGTAGCTGGTACATATGTCATAAAGAAAGCTCCTCTAAATTAAGGACATGTTCAGTCATAGATAGGCACATTCCCCAGGGTATGACCAGAAGCACTGACTCCATGTTAAAGTTCATTATTCCCCAGTACACATTCAGATTGACAGGTGATTTAATCGGACTGGAGACACCAAGGCACCCGGCCCTCAAAAGGTCTCTGCACAGCCCTGTTTTTCAGTAGTGTATCCGTACAGACACACTCACATCATACGCAATAAGTACCGTCTCCGTGTTAGCGGCACATTTCATCTGCGTCCATTAATCTCTGGGCGAGACATGTTCTGTTCACAGTGACAGGTGATTAGTCCAGCCCAAGATATCGAGACACCAGTCTCTGAAACAGTCTCTACACAACCCTCTCTTACAGTAGTGTATCAGTACAGACACACTCACATCATACGCAAAAAAAAGTTCTGTCTCCACGTTAGGGGCACATTTCACCTGCGTCCATTAATTCCTGTGCAAGACACGTTCAACCGTGACAGGTGGCTAGTCCAACAGGAGACATCGAGGCACCTGCCCCTCAAAAGATCTCCGCCCGGCCCTGTTCTTCCGTAGCGTAGGAGCGCGGACACACTCACATCATGAGCAAAAAAAACATTCTGTCTCCGTGTTAGGGGCACATTTCACCAGAGTCCATTAATCCCCGAGCGAGGCGCTCGGCTGGGAGTGACGGGTGATGTAGTGCGGCCGGAGACAGGGCGGGAGACGCTCGCTCATCCCGGATCCAGGGGCCCGGGCGAACGGCGTCGCGCGCCTGGAAGAGAGACGAAAGAATCAATAATCGCGAGCTCTCCCCTCCCTGCGGAGGGTCAGCCCGGGCCAGAAACCCCAGCTGGGAGAAGTCATCTGCGGCGCCGGTGATTGCTTTTGTTTTTCTTCGCGGTGCTCTTTGTCCGGAGCACGAAATGGAGCCCGAGCCGACACAGTGCACTTATCCGTCAGGGCCGCGGTGTTTTTCCGAGCCCGGTGACACGCCGTTAAGAGGGCACGTCGCGGCGTTGTTGTGAGAGCCGCGGACGGTTTCGGCATTAAAGGTGATTTTGAGGGGTGTATATGTGCACAGTCTTTTCCCATTGATGGGGATATATCTCGCTGACTGATAGCAAAGAGATAGGGGCGAGCAATCAGTGGCAAAAACTGAACTAAAACTAAAACATCCGTCTTTATCTTAGTTACTAGCAAGCTATCAATCTGTGGATGCAACTGCCAGTGGCAAACTGAATGTGGCCCCGGTCTGTATTACTATAGTGCATCATGTCCAGTTAAATAACTAACAGCAGCAATAATAATGAATTCCTTGCGTTTATAAAGCACTTTTCTCACCACCCGGCAAACTCGCTTTACAACGATGAGGGGGAAGATTGTCTCAGCCAGCAGCAGTGTATGGCACACACCTGACTGATGCAGGGCGGCCATTTTGTACCAGAATGCTCACCACACATCAGCTGTGTATTCTTGAATATGTCAGTGTCACCTATTACCAATTTAAATATCTACGGTAAAACTGAAACCTGTGACACTATCCTCTCAGATGTGTATTAGTGTGTTTTGTTTTGGTAAAAAATGCATCAAAATAGGTCACGATTCCAATTAAACACAATTAAAGTATATCCTAAAAACATGGGCAACGATGGGTGACACATTTTAATTTCATTTTTAAAAATAGGTTGAAAGAAACATTTTTTTTCACTTTAACACTTTCACTTGTTATGTTACCGCAGACGTAGACACTGCCCTGTGACAGGTTGTTAAATGTCTTTCCATGTTCTGTTTCAGACATCTCCACTGGCAGCTGCAGCTGTTTCTATACCCACATACACAAGGCATGTGTGAGAACAGCGGTATATTTTCACACATGCTTCAGCAAAATACAGACAGAATGTGTGAGCACCAAAAATGCTAAACAAGACGACTAAGAGGGGCTTTCAGTTAAGAAATGTGGATGCAGTAGATTTAAATAAAGATGTGCGAAACCCTACAGTGAATATAATTTTAACTTACAGCTCTACCTGCAGAATTTCATTAAACATTTATTTTTTTTGGAAATGCAGACACGCAGGGGCATTGCATGAGAATGACTATACAACACAAACAGAGGCCTCAAGTCAATTACTGAGGCAGCTTGTCAAGATCTTGACAATATACTGTATGTTTTTGGCACAGTGAACAAAAACAAAACAAAGAAACAAACAAAAACAAAAAAACAAACACTGTACATCTGCATCCAGCTAGAATCCACAGAGCCATATGTACCATGTATCTGTAATGGATTTTCCCCCACGGTCATTGTGCCGTTTCCAATTATTGAATTATTGAAATATGTTGCGTTGATGAAGTGTGTATAGATTTTCCTTCGGTTCGTCTATTTATCCAAGCATAGTTTTTCAAAGAGTTAACGCTACATCCACACCACACAACACGCCATCCCGGGGCCCCGTACAGAGCACTTCAGATTCACCAAGTCCCCCACACTGGGCCGCCCAGTCGGGAAAACACGAGACAACAACCACACATCTCCAGATCAATTTCGCCAATAGGATTTCTGCCTTCAGAACTGAGCGGTCTTTCCTGGAGATAAGGCTGGCACAGCAGGAGGGGAAGGAAGGGCTTCAGCCGTGTGTGATGTGGCTGAGTGGATGGCCAGAGAGTAAATGGAAAATGGCCGCCTTCAGGGAGTGCGGTCAACGGTGCAAAAAAACAAAACAAAACAAAACACAAAACAAAACCCCTAAAAAACACAAAAAGCGGAAAAGGCCTACGAGCATCTCCAGTGGTCACTCAAGAGCGGAGGACGTCTTCAGGCTCAGAGGGCTGGTTAAGAGAGAAGATTAAGAGAACAGCTCTTATCAGGAGACTCAATCAACTGCCCCGTCCCTGGAACTGCCAGAAAATCGACAGGATGTGAGGGACGTTTCAGGGGTGGGGAAGACAGGGAGGGTGCCCTTGAACTCTACTAAATTGTTTCAATCATTGTCATTGTCGCTTGGTCTTGTTGACAAGAAAGCAACTTCCTCACTGCTTTGTCAGGTCCTGGGGCAGGCCGAAAGTTTGCTGTCTCGTCCATTCTTTGGGATGTAGGGTGAAGAAGGAATCCAGAAGAAGAGAGAAGGCAGGGTGACCGCATGCCTAAATGTAGCAAGTAGCTGATATTTGTGCAATCATACATTTGATATCATGTATACGCACACGGAAGGACCCCAGATGACAAAGGACTTTGCTTAAACTACAGTAGCAGAGCGGGTGTGTGTACAGATTGTGTGCAGAGCAGGCTGCTTGCATCTGTCCCTGGTGAGTAGGATTTGAGCAGCCAGAAACCTTGTTTTCCTTGTGCCATTCTAGGGACATTTTCCCTCAAAATATTCCTGTACCTACCAAATGTTCCTGTCCCCTTTGTCTCTTTACTTTTTACATGTTTATTAAAACTTTTGGCCAGATTTTCATCCAGCAATTTCAGCAATTTCCCCTAATGACGGTCAAGGAAGCGAACCCTATCATTTGCAGGAGGAGGAGAAGGCGAGCAGCCTTTCTGCTTTTGAGGACAGCTTTTCATCGGACAAAGTGCCACTTTGGTCTCGGAACCCGTCATTACATCAAAGACGAATAAAAAAACACCCTGTCATTTTCTCTTGACCACTCCACCCCTTATACGCACACACACACGCACACACACACTCACACACTCGCCCCCCCCTCCCCAGATTTAAGATCAAAGGGTCATTGTTTCCTGTTTTCAGAATGACCTTCGGAAAAGTAAATGTCTTTGGGGACAACAAAAGCACTGAGATGGCAATTTCCAGAAATTTGTTGACAGTCTACCATGGAAGAGACTGAAATTCATACTGAAGGTCATTCAGGAACATCGTGTCCACTTATCTATATATACTGTATATAAGCAACAATTTGTATCTCGGTTTACACACCTTGAAACTAGAAATAAAATTAATTGGGAATTCAGAATAGAAATTTGGTTATATTCCATCGCCCTTTCTCCAAGGCACTGTCAAAAAAGGTTGTAATAGTAGCACTTTATGAGAATTAAAAATGATTGGCAGAACCCAAATTTTAAGCATGGCATTTTTTTGGGCAGAAAATGTGACCGGGGCCACATTCAGTTTCTTTTTCTTTTTTTTCGCCTCTTGCAAAAGTGAAATTTCAATAACGACCTATGCCAAAAGGTGGTTATTGAAAAAAGAGAAAAAAAGAAGTAATTCATACAGAGTCTTAGTCTAAGGACAAATTGCTTGTGCTCTTGCTGGAAATAAACAACTGGGTTTTTTTGGGGGTTTTTTTTAACTGTGGAAGAGTATCTTGCTCCAGACTACTGCAAAGTATGATCAGTCTCTGGAGAATCACTGTCAAATCTGTTCATTTTTCTAGAGTTTTGGTGCCCAGAGAATTTAGAAAGCAGGCCAAAATGACTTCCACAACTAGGATCTGTATAAAAAAAACAAAAAAAACAAAGCTCTCAAATACCGTTTCTGATTTTTTCTCATTAACCAGAAGGTCGCAGGCTCTATATCCATGTTAGCCGTGTCCACGCTCTGCAAAATTTCCTCATCACTCTGATGCTGGGGTATAATAATACTATCAATGGTTCTTCAATTCCATTTTTATTTTTAACATTTTACTGAGAAAAGAAGAAAACATATAAAGACATTATGTCATAATAGAACAAATATCAGTAGCTCAAAGTCGAATGCTTTATTTTTTGGGACCCGTTTGTTAAAGTTTTCCCATCCCATACCGAAGTCAATGCATGTCTTGCTGCACGCCCCCCTAACATTGCACCATCGATGTCCACACACCGATTGACACTCAACCTTGAGAAGACACGACTCCTGTTCCTGTCAGCTATGGTCTGTCCACGAAAGCTGACAGTTGCTCCGCTCAGCTGAGGTGTGGTTCTGGATAACTAGCTGAATTTCACAGAACTCACCGGAACAACCAGGTCTGCTGCCTCTCCCGTCACAATGTCGAGAGGATCCAACCCCTCCTCGCCCAAGAGTCTACGCAGCCACCCGAGAGCCCAGCGCGTAGCATCAGGCCGCTGAGATCCTCCCGCTAGCCCGTATTTTCACTCACGCAACCCTGCTTCTGAACACCCTTCGCCTGCTGCCAGTGGCTGTCCTTATCCAGTTGAAGTTTCTCACACCGGCGTACCAAGCTGTGAACGGCCCTGCCCCTTCCTATCCTCAGACGATGATTACACCGTGCCCTCGTGCCAGAGCCCTCCATTCAGCCTCCTCCCGCCAGCTGGCTGCCCGTCTCCGAGCACCCTGCGGCCGGTCCATCCGCCCCGCCTCGCCCCTCTCCTCCACCCCCAATGGAGGGACGACCTTCCCCAGTCAGTCTGGAAGGCAGATTCAGCGTTTTGGCTGTTCTCCATAATAGACCTCTGAACCTACCCTACTCTGACCGCAACTCTTCACTGCAGACGTATTTGTCCAACATTTACCCACAACTCCCTTTGTTTCCCAGGACTTGAAAGCAAGCATCCTGACTCTGGCAGTCGGGCTGATTGTGCGATACTCTCACTCATCAGAATTTCGAGAGCGGCCCAGCTCACGAGAGACCCTGCAATTACACGGCGCATAACGAGCTTTAAATCTGCGAGTGCGTGCCAGTCCTTACATGATTTGGACCTGTGTTCTCTGGCAGGGCTCAATAAAGAGTTCCCCTCGCGCGGGGAATGTGAGAGACTGACACGAACGGAGTCGTGTCATTGCGCCCGTGTGGCTGTGTTCATAATTCAGAAAGCCCCTTCCTCCTCTCATCTGGTCAGCAGTTCTGTCAGCGCCATGTTAATAAGTTCTATATCACTGCAATGCTAAAGTGCTTACTGGAAGTAAAAAATGTTGAGGGGGGGGGAGGGGGAGGAAACTAAATATTGCAAGTTCTAGTTATACGTCAGAGACATAATGTGCACAGAGTATAAATAAGAAATAGAAGTGACATACATGCCGGCAAGTGACACACATGCGTGGATAAGAAGTTATATTTTATATTTATGATATTTAATTTGTGTGGGTGGGCCATGTTATATAGCCAAGGGATAGCTGATAATTCGAAGTGAGCCGGTTTTATTAGCAAAGCATGTTTCTCATTTTATTTGCATAAAAGCTATATGTCCCACCAAAATTGTGTATTGATCAATGCATTAATAACTGATGATTAGAATATGGCCTTGGGCATATTGAAAAGGGGTCTTGCTTCTGTGTAAGACAGCACTGTAAATTCAAGGCCATACTACAAAATTAAATTAAAAGTCTGTGTTAAATAATGTCCTGCCTCATTCAGAGCTAGCAGGGCAGCTGTTGAAATATTGAACCTTAGTCGTTTGCTGAATCTTGGTTTTAAGACCAGTGTGAGAGATGATATCAGTAATCTGTTGCATTGCGTTTATATGACCAGACTACACCTGAAGGTCAGAGCCTGGGTTTAATGTCTCTGGTGTTGCTGTAATAGATGCTTCATCTAATGAGCCTTGGTTGACACCCAGCTCTACAAATGGATTGCTAAATATGCAGTTTGCATCATAAGACCGGTGTATTTTGGGGCAGCATGTAGCCTTGTGGCTATGACTGAGACCCAGAACATTACTGGTTAAAGCCCCGGTGTAGCTTTGGACTTGAACCAGCGGTGTAGCTACGATAAGATCCACATGGCTGTTGGGCCCTTGAGCAAGGCCCTTAAACTTGCCATTAGTCTCATGAGTGGTTAAGGTAAATGACTGGGACATGCAAGGTCGCTGGTTCTTATCCCGGTGTAGCCGCAATAAAATCTGCCGTTTGGCCCTTGAGCAAGGCCCTTAACCCTGCATTGCTCCGGGGGAGGATTGTCTCCTGCTTAGTCTAGTCAACTGTACGTCACTCTGGATAAGAGCATCTGCCAAATGCCAATAATGTAAAATTTTATATTTGTGGGTTCAGGGCTTATGTTTACGTTTATCTGCCCTTGTATAGTAACAGTCTGTAAAATGCACTACGCATATAAACTGAATTGGAAGCTGTAAGGGTTTGGTACCTTTCACCCCAATAAATATCCCTACCCCATCAACGTCTCTAAAGCATGTTTCGCATATTCAATGGCAAAATATGAAAATACAAGGAAACATGATCTGCATATTCACCGGACTAAGCAAAAATATATATAGACTCATAGTTTCGCACCCTACGATTCGGTAAATAGTCAGTGGTACTGGTGATACATACATCCAGTCTCTGGGCAGATGTTGGCATATTATTTTATGTAAAAATATTAGATAAGACAAGCGATTGCCAAGCTTTATTGCCCCGGGTTATGGTCTTCAGGGCAGACAGCGCTTCTGCCATTGTGCAGTGAATTAGACAGAGCCAGTAGCCGAGGACACAGACAGCCCCCGGCATTAACCGACATTTTAAGGTAAATGTGCGGTTTGGAAAAATAATTGAGCAGAATTCCAGATCACAGCAGCGGCTCTTGTTTTGATTGGGCGATAGACGTGGGGTGGGGGGGGGGGGGGGGGGGGCGGGGGTAGGGTGAGGGGGGGGATGTTGATGGATTAAGTGGCATGAGTGAGCCCTTCAGGAACGCACGAGGACCTGGCTTTGAGCACCCTCCAGCACTCTGCAGCGGAGAGTGCACACTTTTGTGCTCTCTTCATCGTAAACCTCTTTAAGCACTTTTCTCGCAGGCCCGTTCGGGCGTCTGAAGTGGACACGGACAGGGGAAACGCAGTGAAGTTTTATTCGCTGAATGTGCAAGGCCTTAAGGAACAGCCTGCTGGACAATCGCACAGACAATTCTTTTGTAGGCATCATACAAATACAATTATTTATTGAAGGCTCTTGTTTTTTCTTTCGTTCATTTATTTCAGAGTAGGACTTTAAAAGAACAAAAAAAAGAAGACCAAACAATTGATTCCCTCGCTGGAAAAAACAAAACAAAACAGCTCAAGCTAGGTTTTGAAATAGCTGGTAGTAGGTTGCCCAGTTCAGACCCGCTCCATATTCAACATGGTTTGAGCAGCTGAAACGATGTTTTGAAACAGCTGGTAGCTGGAGATGTTAAGCTGGTCATAGCTGGATTTTACACCAGGGACCCCAAACCTTTATGACTCTAAGCATGTCACTTACAGATTTGCTTTGCGTACAGGATTGCTCTGGAACAACCTTGAAGAAGATGTGCTATTATGACAGTACAGCCATGATCTTCATCCAGTGCCTTCAGTGTCCAAATTCTGACACATGAAACAAAATGGAGGGACTGAGCAGGAGTGCTGGACCTACCTGTATCTGCAGGTCTACCTGTATCTGTAATCCCACAAGGACCTTCTCAGGGCCTACCTGCATCTGCACTCCCACAAGGACCTTCTCAGGGCCTACCTGCATCTGCACTCCCATAAGGTCTTTCTCAGGGCCTACCTGCATCTGCACTCTCATAAGGACCTTCTCAGGGTCTACCTGTATCTGCACTCCCATAAGGTCCTTCTCAGGGCCTACCTGCATCTGCACTCCCATAAGGATCTTCTCAGGGCCTACCTGCATCTGCACTCCCATAAGAACTTTCTCAGGGTCTACCTGTATCTGCACTCCCATAAGGACCTTCTCAGGGTCTACCTGTATCTGCACTCCCATAAGGACCTTCTCAGGGTCTACCTGCATCTGCACTCCCATAAGAACTTTCTCGGGGCCTGGCCTTGTATCTGCAAGGATGCCGCTCACCGCCTCACCAAAACCTGTTCGACCCTCCTTTCAAAAAGTACTTCCAGAGCAGGGGCATTCTGCCTCGCGTTTCCCGAAAAACCCGAGTGCCTGGAACGGCACTCCGGCGAAAAAACCCTGGGAAAATTCAATATTCCGCGCGCGGCCTTGCAAACACACCGGAGAACCGTTTTCAATTTCTTTCGGCGCGCTTCCAAATTCAGCCAAAGAACAAAAGGCGGGCGGTGGCCATGATTGCGGCCCCGGGTCGGGCCGTTAGAGTGACTCCTTTATTAGCACTCGGAGGGGGGACGCATATTGATTCGACGCTGCCGGGCCCGCCTTTTGTCTCTCGTTCCCACTCCAAAAAGATAGAATTATTAAGCACTGCCAATCAACACTCCATTGTGCCGTAATGCAGAGTGAAATCAGACTCTCGCCCGCCCTGGCACTCCATCCGCGCCTTCGCTGTAAATAATCATCTTTGGCCCTGATTACAATGGCGACGGCGTGGGTGTTTGTTTTCCTCTGTGCCAGTGTCGGTTGTCGCGTTTCGTCCGTGTTTTTTTCGTCTCCGTCTCTCTCTCGATGTTGAAATATGGCTCCACAAATCCTGATATGAGCCAGACAGATACCGCTGCAGTTAAATCAAATCCATATGATTTTTTGGCCTTGAAAATAATTCTGGACAATATTTTTTGCTGTCGGTTTGTGCTGAGCCCTGTCATGCTCCGGGGATATTTCTTTAATTGGCTTTTTACGTAATAGAATTGAAACAAAATCAGTTTCATCGACATCTTTCAGTGTTGGGGAGCGTGGTGTTTGTGAGCCGATTGCATCACCATAGAAGAAGTAGAACTGTGCGGAAGTCCTTTAAAAGGCAGCTCACACACTCGGCTCACCACTGGCCCCATTTCCCTGCTGGGTTTGGGGGAACAGGAGGCACTGAAATGGGACACGTTAATTAAACATGCCTATAAGACAGACCATTGCTTGAGCAATTACGCAAGCAAAATGTGATATGTGTTGTTGCTAAACGGGTACTTGAGTCCAAGGGTCAAAAAGTTTTGGAACCACCTCCACACGTAATCAGATTATCCCGGTGGGCAAAAGTAAAGCTTGTGGGATGCTGTCCCTCTGTCCTGTGACCCGGTCCAAGGCCTTCCAAACCTTTCAGAGAATACCACAGAACTGTGTTTCTAAAAATATGACTAGGAACACAAAATGCGTGTAAGAGGTGTGTAAGCCTGGTCTGTGGTCCACCAGGCTAGTGTGTGTATTTGATGCATCCCTAAAATGTACTAATTTCTAATTTGGTTCACAATATTAAAAGGTATTTGTAATTTGGGTGACAATATTAAAAAGTGCACGACACAGTGCTCTAGAAGACCATGTACATTTTTTCCCATTTAAGTAGAACTTTCCATGTAAAAAAAGATAAGGAATTAAAGTAGCAATGCAATAACGGTGACAACCTGCAAAAACACCCATTAACACCATGGCCCTGTTAAGCTGTGTCCACCAAATGTCAACCCCAGGATGACCTTTCAGTGGTCTATTTCTAATTCTGACCTTTGTGAAGTTAATTAACTTTCCATGCACTTGGTAAGTGCTCTCATCCATTAAATTGTTTTTGTGAGAAAATGCATGTTCGCTGCTTTCAGCCAAATTATACATTTGCATTTAGAGGCAATTTATTGAAGTAACTTTATCAATTAACACCTATATTTTTTCATGGTGTAGGATTTTTAAAAAACAAATTATTGACTTTTTCCTCTTACCTTGTTTTGTCATTTCCCATAATCTTATTTTTGCCTCACAAATGGCCAGTCGTAAACGTAGGCCCGTCGCATCACTGTAAATGTAATGCCTTTGTCAGAGTGTGTACTGTATGCGAAAAATGGCCTCCATCGACGCAAAGTGAAACATTAAAAAGAGTAAAATGTTGAGTCAAAGTCGAACGTTTTCACTCGGAACATTTCTTGAAAAATCATAATTTTTAGGAGTCCTCGCTAAGTGGCCTGGAAACCCGAGTGGGCTGAGAGCCTCCCTCCTCGGGGGGCCCGGCTCCTCCTGCCCATCTGAGCCCCTGGAGCTGGCTCTCGCGCCAAGGAGCCTTCCAGCGCGAAACACCCATCAGATAAGCTCCGTACCTGCCCAACGGAAGCCCTGTTTCCCACCTGTGGTGGCTCTGCTCAATGCCACGGAGAATTATCACCTGCTCCTCATCAAGAGGTGCAGTCAGATGTGCCTCGTTGGCCGCGCCTGGGGCCGACTGGCGTTTCCCAAAAACACTTTCTATTCCTGGAGCTCCAACTCGGATGAACGGAAAGTGTATTTGGCTGCTTGCTACGAATGAGGCATCTGTGAAGCAAAATATTGCCCAAAGCGGTTTCATGGAGCACCACATGGCCCATGGGTTTGGGACAGGTACAAAATTGCAATCTGAAATATTGGGCCTATTCTAAATGTTGGTATTAAACATTATTATTATTCACTGACTATCTGACAGATCATAGTTCAGACAATGAAATGTTCTGCTCGGAATCATGATCAGTTGAGAAGAGTTTATACTGTATGGTAGTGAATATACAGGTTATTGTATTCTCAGATGAAACTTGAATAAATGACACCTGTGCCTGCTCTCTGAAACATAGTATATGATTTGCCTTACAATAATAATTACAATATTAGAATTTTTATGATATTAGGCCCTCAATGGAATAACATTTAGAAAGAAGTTCAATGTGAACTTTAGAAAAAGCACCAGCACCAAGGTTAAAGCCCAGGCAAAATGTCAGACTAAATTGATATTGCTCGGAGTATGTGCTTTTTAAGTCCAATTTGTAAGCACTCTTCTTGACTAAGAAAAATAGTGATTAAATATCAAAATAGCTATTATACTGTATTGCTAAAGCAAATAAAGGTGGTTCTAAGTCCGATATTTCACATTAAGAACCTACTTTGGTGCGTGGGTGTAATTCAAGATGAAGGTGAGGACTCAAGTGTGTGAGGAAAGAATGAAAAGTGCAAAATGAAGTGAGTGCATGTGAAAGAGAGAAGAAGAGATGCAGTTGCATGAAGGTATGGTTCGAGAACCAATTGTATTGTCAGGTGAATTCAACATTTAAGCTACTGCAATTTATTTTCTTTGTATAATAATGCTGAAAACACATGAAGCAATTGGACTGGTCTGTATTCGCATTTATTCCTGACTTGACTCAGTGGATCAGTGAATCATAGAGTGTGAAAACTTGTATCAGTCTATTTTTGGATTAAATTCAACAAATATGATTCATCTGAAATACTCAGGGGGGAAGTGTCACCAAGCAGGATGGTGTATGATGGTATAGATTGTGTCTAACCCTGTGATATTTATAGGTTTGCATGAAGGCAAACTCTTAGGCCGTGTCTAAATCAGAACGCTTGCCTACAAATGAGTATACACTTAATGAGCACTTTATTAGGTATTTATTAGACTTATTTTTTAGACTTCTGCTGCTGTAGCCTAGCCACTTAGAGTTATGACGCGTTGTGTGTTCAGAGATGCTCTTCGGCACACCACTGTTGTAATGTGTGGTTATTTGCGTTACTCCTTCCTGCCCTTCTCCTCTGACCTCTCTCAGTAACAACACCATTGCGCCTGCAGGACTGCTGCTCACTGGGTGTTTTTTGCTTTTCACGCTATTCTTTGCAAACTCCAGAGTTGTTATTATTATTATTGGCATTTGGCAGACGCTCTTATCCAGAGCGACGTACAGTTGATTAGACTAAGCAGGAGACAATCCTCCCCTGGAGCAATGCAGGGTTAAGGGCCTTGCTCAAGGGCCCAACGGCTGTGCGGATCTTATTGTGGCTACACCAGGATTAGAACCACCGACCTTGCATCTCCCAGTCATTTACCTTAACCACTACGCTACAGGCCGCCCCCTTGTGTGTGAAGATCCCAGGAGACCAGCAGTTACAAAAATACTCAAACCACCCTGTCTGGCACCAACAATCATGCCACGGTCAAAATAACTGGGATCACATTTTGTCCCCATTCTGATGGTTGATGTGAACATTAACTGAAGCTCCTGACCTGTATGGTTTTATGCATTGCACTGCTGCCACACGATTGGCTGATTAGATAACTGCATTAATAAGTAGGTGTACAGGTGCTCAGTGAGTGTTGTTGTTGAATACACTGGTTGATCAATTTTACCTGCACTGTACTTAAAATCCCAGGATGATTTGAGTTTCACTGAGTTTATTTTGGGGGGAGCACACGTCTCACTTTTTCTTAAATACTACGGTTTTCTTCACCAACATATGAACACGGCCACACGGGCGAAATGTTTCCATAACAATTCCACAGTATGGTAGGTAAAGTACGGAGAAAATGTTTTGCACACTGCCCATTGCGTACTAAACAAACACACACTAAGCAGCATACGGAATGCATTACAGAGAGCACACAAAGTACTTTTTGAGGACACAGGCCAATTCGAACACAGCCTTAGTAGGGGGGAGAGAGCTCACTTGAGCCAATACTCGCCCTAAAAGGGTGTCACCTGATGCAGGTGAACAAGGTCACAGAACTTTGGGCCAAGGTGTGATCACAGCAGGAGAGATCAGTTAACACTAACAAGTGAACATTGGTCATTGGCGGAGGCAATCTCACAGACTAGAATTGCTTGAAAATGGTGAAGGAGAGCAGTGTGTCTTCTGGGCTATAAATCCAGGACCCAATTCAGACTAGTCGCACTAGTCACAAAGAATGTCTACACTGAACATTAGAAGTTTACCAGGCACTTTTCTAAGAAAAAACTTTTCTCTGCAATTCATTTTGAGCTTTTTTATTTGTTTTAATTTATTATTATTTTTTTTTTAGAAATCACAGATCTCACATGGACTTCTACATCTAGTCCAAGTGTTTTTGTTCATAATTGTCTAGCCTCCAAGGAAATGGATTAGCACAAAAATAGATGCAATTGGTTCTTGGCTTTTAGCAATTGTCCTTCTCCTAATTTGAGAATACAGTAGATGTTAGGCAGAGAGAATGAGGGGCTGGTACATGGGCATAAAATAAGAAAATGAACCGACAGAAAGGTGTAAAACAACTCACTGCACCGATAAAATTCTCCTCATTACAGCCTACACTGGTGTTTTGGTTCAGCCCAAGATCAAGCTGATCCCGGTTCTGAAGGCTCCATCTTTTTTTCTTCTTCTTCTTTTTTATCACCTCAAGTGCCGTCAGAAGTCTTAAACCCGCTCTGACGAGTATTTTAATGAGAACAGTCGCTATCCTTGAAGAATTATCTCCCTCTGCATCTGCGAGCGTTTTGTGGCCGTTTTCCTCTGCTTTGCCGCTTCTGTGGGCTTTGTTGTCAAGGAGCTCGTAAAACACGTTTCCGACGCCGTCTCATAATCCATAAAGGAAGGCAGGGGGGAAGGCGGATGAGCAGATGAATCAAATGTGACAACGGTATCACAATGCTGCTTCTCACTTCGCACTGCTCTACCTGCTATGTTGAAAGGGCCGCGATTCTCGCTATGTAGCGGCGAAGGCTCACCCTCCCCTATCCCACTGCCAATACCCATCACAGTGTGCACACACGCATGAACACGGCAATCTGCCCAAGCCTTGGAACGCAACATACTCTAGACTTTGTTTGGGGGCATTGTTAAGGCCCTCTGAATTGCACCACAGATAATTGAATAATCTTGAATCTTACCCTGAAGTCAGGTTTTTTTGGGATTGTAAAGTGTAGGACCTTTGATCCTAAAATAATTCAGGAACCAGCCGTGAATGTTTTTTGCCAGTAAACCAATGTGCCATCAGAGTGTCACGTCAGTGTGAAAACATTAATTTCAAGTGAGAAGAGTGAACACACAGATAGCAAAAACAGTCAAGTCACCCAGAGTAATCATACAGGGTCGACTGCAGAGTGCTTTTCTCAAACCCCAGAAACCACAGCATTGTAGCTGGAACAGATAATCCTTATTTCACAGATTCACATAGCTGTTCCAGTTGTATTGTTGTGTTTAGTGGTCTTGGGGTTTAAACTCTAAAGTATGTAAATTATTGACCCATAAAGCTTTGCTTGGTCCTCTCCCCTCAGATCCATATTAAACTTTCAACTCAATTTGTGATTCATCAGACTTGGGTGCCAAATACAGTAGAAACCTCAGCTAGTTTGCCGACATTTATATGCTGCTACTTACTAATGCTGTGCATAATATAAATGGCTCAATTATTGAAGTGAATAAATGAGTAAAGAAATATATAATAATAATAATAAATAAATAAACATGCCCCTGAGGCTGCACTTTCAAGGATTTTTCTAATTGAGCCAGTGAACTGTGACCGCTATCATACCAATTCTTCATTCCTCTCCGTTTGCAAGTCCCCACAGCAAATCTACCGAATCAACTTTGAGCAAGTGAACAAGCCCAAATGGACCGAAATGGTAAATAGTTTATTCCAGACTCAGGACCGTCAGTTGTCCCTTCTGTTCCTCTGTTCCATCTTTCATACTTTTTTTTCCCACTGTACAGTAAATCCTGGTTATCCTGAGAATGACCACGGTCATCAAAGTGACAAAAAAGTGGCACAACGCTTTCAAATGACACGTTATCAGAGGGGCACATCAGCACCTCTTCCCTCCGCTGTGTCTCCCTTTATATGACTTCACCCATAAAATGACAACCAGTCACAACAATCTGGGTCAATCTGTCTTCATGTAGCACAGCACACTTCACAGACGGGCTGTCACACACTGCTTCACAGAGGGCATTTTCCAAAGGAAGAATAAGAGGAATAAAGAGTAATAAGAATGAAATTATGAAAGATTTCGGGGTTGGGTCAACTGGAAAATGTTGTGGCCTCTTGTGGTGACCAGTACAGAAGATTATGAGAAGAAAGGAAATTGCACATTAGGAGCCTAGACACAAATATTTCAACACATAAAAACACTCAAGTGTTTGTGGATATGATTGGGAAACTCAGGGTCATCAGTGTAAATCATCAGTCTAGTTTAGCACAGTAATTCCTCAATGATTCCAGCACCTGCTAAAATACTGGGATGTATGTATGCTTTTTCTACGATACACTTGGGGTCTGCTACATGATCATTGTATTCAGGGTATCATTATTATGTTTACGTTGGCTCTGACAGTGTGTATCTGTAATGTGTAATGGGTGGCCTGTAGCGTAGTGGTACATGACTGGGACACACAAGGTCGGCGGTTTGATCCCCGGTGTAGCCACAGTAAGATCCGCACAGCCGTTGGGCCCTTGAACAAGGCCCTTAACCCTGCATTGCTCCAGGATAGGATTGTCTCCTGCTTAGTCTAATCAACTGTACGTCGCTCTGGATAAGAGCGTCTGCCAAATGCCAATAATGAAATGTAATGTAATGCTCCATATTTAACACCCGACCCAGACAACCTCCCAGGGAGGAATATGACTCTTTCCTGGTTGGAAAACCGAAAACGCGCACACGCTGAACGTGTTTCATCCATGTAGGAGTGTAGCGCTAGCTATCATAGAAAATTACACCAAGTCTCCGAACAACCACCAGAACACAGTTTATACTGCAGATATGTAATGCTGCAGTATACATCCACTACTAGGTGAATGCAATATGTTCATATAATTGTGCTCAGCTATTATTGGTATTATTTCTTATTCAGGTTGCAGTAAAATAAGGATTGTTGGCTAAATAAAATAAATAAATAGCCTACATGAAAAAATCTGTAATCTGTATGGAAACTGTTATGAGCCATAACATATGTCGATGTAATAAGGAATTTCATAAGCTGTATCTGTTCATGTGAAACATAGGCCTACGTTTCAAACCAATATGTGTCGACAGGAAAACACACAAATACATTACATTTGTAGGAACATAGTTTTTTTAATCTAACAGGACCTACTTCATGGGCAGATAGACTTCAGCAGCCCCAGTGCCGGGATAGCATGATGCAGGAGGACTGCCGGGGATTATGGGCCACGTGTGAAGACCTCACATTGGGCCCCCCCACCTCAGCCCTCCCAACACCTGCACAATTACAGCACTCTTTTTTGAGGGCTCCTGTCAGTCAGCCCCGTATGGAGGACTAGAATGAGGACACAAAACGGAGGACACAGACCTGGGTCAAATAAGTCACTGTTTTGGATTCAAATCTTTTTCTGTGCACAATTGATCTTTCCTGGTGCAATTTAGCCAACCAAGTGGTGGGGTTTGCACTTTTCGAGAGTATTTCATAGGTTCCAGTACAACTGACAAGGTCAGCATGAAAAAATATATTTGGATCCAGAAAAAAAAAAAACTACATTTTTCACCCAGGTGTGATAGCAATATTTCAAATTTGAACACTTATACACACCAGTTCACATGCAGCAAATATCAGTCAAACCACATGCATTTACCCCCTTCTTTCATTTTACTCTAAAGCGCAGTCGGGATGAGTTCAGGCAATGAACTTAAGTTAAATTTACTTAGACATTGTAATAAAACATCGGGTATGTTTTCCAATGCATGAGTTTTAATTTCTTTCCTGAATTGAAATCTAACACACCGCAATACTGCTCATAACACAGAGTATCTTAATGGAAAATCAAGCTGTAACCACAAAGATAAAAAAGTGAAATGATTTTATTTCATTGAACTAGTGCTTGCTTTCAAAGCTATAGCGGAGCAGCTCATGAAACAGTATTTCATCAGCGCTGAAATTTCAATGTCTCTTCACCCTCTCTTCATCCTCTCTCTCCAATTACTACCCGACGGCACAGATCGCCAACCGCCTTAATCCTGCTCGATTAGACATTACATCGACTTGTTTTTCCTGATATGAGATCCAATACACAGTAGCGTCGAACACCGTCGCACTGTTTGATTAGGAAGGGGACCCGGATGTGTGTTTCTCTGGTTATGTGTGAGTTACTATTGCTCCATGTAGGAACATTTTGCACCTGAACATTGGATCTGGTTTTTATTTGAATAATGTCATACATCACACCAACACGACAGCTCGCTAACTAACAGACACAGAGTCACGTGGAACCGTGTCGAAAAATGTTGCAAATAAACAATCTATTTTTATTTCTGTGCCATTGTATGAGTACACCATCAGTGGTATCTGATGTTATTCAGTGTGCTGAAAATGAGAAAAAAAAAAATATATTGCCTGGTGTTTTAGAATCTATTTGCAAGTTTTCAATTTCCAGATATGGTATAGATAATTCATTAAGCTCCACACTTGGCATATCATATTGTTGATTGCTCTCAGACACATATACCATCGCTGCAGCACATAAATGCAGTATTGGACAACAGTCTGATAAGAGATACAAAGTCATTCAGATTCCTCCCCTGCCTCTTGTGTTGTTTCCATTCTGCACCATAGGGTATCATTTCTCTCTCCTGCTTTATTGCATACTGATTGTGGCTTCTCTACCTCCACCGGATAGAACTCATCCGCACACTGTAACCATCCTGCAAATCACTGTGTTCCTACAGGCACGTGCTTATGCGAGGGGGGAAAAGTATGCAGCAGCTTTTGTAAATATGGCAAGGACAGCTTTTCATTCTGACTGACTAGATCTTTTCTATTGACTGGCAGTAGAATATGGCAGTTTTAACCTCCTGAGAATTGGCAGGAAAAAAAAGGTTTTAGGTTTTTCACATTTTTTGACAACATAGAAGTGTTTTTGACAAAATCATGTAACGGTGGAAATATTATATATATATATATACATATATATATATATATATATATATATATATATATATATATAATTTTTATTTTTATTTTATATCCCTTGTAGTATAGGTTTCAGCATAATATAATATATGGTGTTTGAGATTAAGACCAGAGAAACCGGCCCCTTACAGGGGACACAGATTAATCGCTGCGTCTTTTCCACCAGCATATTCCACCAGCATACTGCGTTGAAATTAAGCCGCTGTTGAACACTGAAGTGCACAACAAAAGAGCAGGGCAATTTGTAAAGCTTCACCAAGTGATATACAGTAAACAATGTTTGGTCACGACAAGGATATTACCCAAATTGGACACTTCTCAGCATCTCCCTTGTTCCAAAAGCAATTTTTCACAATTGTTATTTTAATGGAGAATGACAAGGTGTTTTTGTTTTTTTTTGACGTCATGTTGAACAACACAATTCTCAGAACTGACAAAGTACCGCGACAGGCATCGTATCAGCTATACCTCGAGTGAAAGGCGTGCGACATTAGCAAACTAAATTGGTCAATTATTTCAGCATCCAATCATAAGTAATGGACATAACAGCAGGTTGTTGGCACTCAAAATATGTTTTTTTGGGCGAGATGCAAATAGCAGTTTCCAGCCTCCTTCTTTTTGCTGCCTAAAAAGTTACAGAACATTAATTCTGTCACGTACAGTGGCAGTCCATGTACTGCTGTGCTATGCTCTCACTGGATCCTTGTGCTTGTGTCAGCCTAAGATATCTAATGCAGATATGTATCTAATGCTGACACTCATAGCTTTTTTCATGGGTGCCTTTATTATTTTTTTCCTCCCAATTGTAACCCCCTCTATTCCGATTCGAGTTAGTGTTAGATGCACCATCCACACCCCACCCCCTGGCAGGCCGAGGAAGAGCAACACGCCTTCTTCAAGACGTCTCATCTCTCTAAACGTGTCCATGATTCCGAGGCATCCGAGGTGCTTATTGTGCGGCGATCAGCTAACCCTGCCAAGCCCCTCCCTCTGGAGCAGCGAGCCAATTATGCTGCCCCACATGAGCCGGCCAAACTTGGCTTTTGGCAGGACCGGGAATCGAACCCCGGTCCCCGGTGTGCAACCGCAAGTTTCAAACTGCATCTTAGCCTGTTGTGTGCCTTTATTTTAGTGTGTGAAGTGATCCAAATGTTTGTTCATGCGCTGCACTGTGTGTCCTACGACCTATTAACCAATGAACACATTGGGCAAGATGTGATTTGCTCGCATTTTTCTTTTTTTCCCCGATTTTTCCCTTTTTCTCCCAATTTGGTAGCCAATTGTACCTCGTCTGATTCAATTGGAGGTAGTCGTATTAGATGTACCGCCTGTACCCCGTCCCTCGGCGGCCCGAATGAGAGCGGCACGCCTTCTTCAAGCCGTCTCGTCTCGTGCCCGTTGCCGTGATTCCGAGGCGCCCGAGGTGCTTATTGTGCAGCGATCTAATAACCCTGCCAAGTCCCGCCCTCTGGAGCAGCGAGCCAATTATTGCTGCCCCACGTGAGCCGGCCAAACTTGGCTTTTGGCAGGACCGAGAATCGAACCCCGGTCCCCGGTGTGCAACTGCAGCAAACTGCAACCGCAAGTCTGCTGCGTCTTAGCCTGTTGCGCCACCGCGGCTCCCCAATGCTCACATTTTTCAAGGTCAGATTGTCCAATTGTAATTGTATGCCCAAGCAATCCTCAGCATTCCCCGCAATGGGCTTCTAAGAAATGTCCAATCAACCACCACTTCTTTCACCTTCAATCCGCCCACTCTCGCTCAGATATGATGCTGGTGGACTCAAACCTGGCACAAACCTTTCTGGGTCTCCATCACATCATTGCATTAAGCACAAGTAGTGGTCATTTATGCGACCTACATTTGTTTTTGTGACACATCTGATACAGATCTGTTTTAATGCTCCGCACTTAAAGGGGGGGAATGAGTGGAATCATATCTTTACAGTTATTATTTATACCACTTACATATGTGTTTTTTATTTTTTATTTTATTCATTCATTCATTCATTCATTCATTATCCTAACCCGCTTATCCTGAACAGGGTCGCAGGGGAGATGGAGCCTATTCCAGCATACATTGGGCGAAAGGTAGGTTGCCAGTCCATCGCAGGGCACACACACCATTCACTCACACACTCATACCCACGAGCAATTTAGACTCTCCAATCAGCCTAACCTGCATGTCTTTGGACTGTGGGAGGAAACCGGAGTACCCGGAGGAAACCCACACAAACACGGGGAGAACATACAAACACCGCACAGAGAGGCCCCAGCCGACCGGGATTTGAACCCAGGACCTCCTTGCTGTGAGGCGGCAGTGCTACCCACTGCACCATCTGTGCCACCTATTTAAATTTCATTTTCTGATGTTGTTTTCTCTGCCAAGACTATCACAGCTCAGGTATGGAATGACATCATCCATGTTAAACGGGGGGGGGGGGGGGGGGGGGGCGAGCGTAATTTCATTGTGAGGGGATGCTTCTGTATAAGCAGGATTGGAAGTATGTGATGGAAACATTAATATTTGAGGAGATCTCCGTCGGTATGATGGAACATAGCTACTGGAGGCATCAGGTTGGCTTCAGCCCCAGAGACCAATAAAAAGGAAGATCGAAAGATCTTGTGGCTTCATGTTGTTGTTTACTGTTAATGCTACATGCACGGGTGAGCTATCACAGCTAATTCGTGCGTGCAGATCAACCGCATCACAATGCAACCACTGTCTAAACGCATTAATTCCATGTAGATGAAAGTAATTCAAACTGAAGTGTAAATATAGTCAGAGCATATCGAGGGGTATGCCCGTGTCTAACTGCCTTATTTAGTCACTTATTTCATGGAGTAAATAGCAGTACAGAGGTCGCTGTTCTGGGAGGGCGGGCGTCTGAGTGGAAGGACGGAGGTGCAGTTGTGAACATGCCCAGGGGTTTGATTGGGTAACGACAGGTTGGAGAAAAACACCAGGAGCGTGGCGAAGATGGCGGGGTCTCGGACCGTTGAGGAGAGTGACTACTGCTATTTTTAGTTCCATGCCAGACCTACACTACTGTGCAGTCTTAGGCACCCTAGACTTTATTAGATATATGTTTATTTATTTGTGTGTGTTAGCATAAAAGAACACATTTGAGATTTCCAAATATTCATTTTCCAAAAGATTTAATTTTACAGAGACATTTTTGTATTTAATTTTAAAAAGTAACATATTACTGTGAGCAATTTACTACTTTTTACATAAAAACTTGATCAAGGCTGTCTGAGATCAGAAGCAAGGAGCCAACCAAAGTCTGCAGAAGAACTGTGGCAAGTTCTCCAACATACTTGGAACAACCTCCCTGCTGATTGTCTTATAGAACTGCAGGACAGCGTTGGCTATCTCAGAGAAGTGATGTAGTTTTAACGCCGAATGGTGGTCACAAAAATGATTGACTTGATTCAGTTTTTAACTATTCTGCCAAATTGCTAAAAATGCAATGTAAAATGTATAGTATGTTTATTTAGGTCCTTTCATTGAATTATTTTCTGAAAGAATCTTATCAGTACAGAATGCTATACAGGTGCCGAAGACTTTTGCACAGTACTGTATGTGTGTGAGAGAGAAAATAGATTAATCGAATGCGAGTATTTTTTTATGTGGAACAACTAGGATGGCCTAATCCAAGACACAAAGCCTCTATGAAAAGCATTACATTAAAGGAATTTCCCAGACGCTATTATCCAGAGTGACATACAGTTGATTAGACTAAACAGGAGACAATCCTCCCCTGAAGAAATGGAAGGTTAAGAGCCTTGCTCAAGGGCCCAACAGCTGTGCAGATTGTATTGTGGCTACACCAGGATTAGAACTACCGACCTTTCGGGTTCCAGTCCTTTACCTTAACCACTACGCTACAGGCCACCCCAGCCGCCACGGCTACAAAATGCATTACGTCTCAATCAATGTCATTGGCATTGTGTGGCTCCGGGACTGAATTAAAAATATGGATTGCTTCGTTTCTCCTGGAGACTGCGTCTGCCGTCAGTTTCTCACACAAATGCTTATCCTACCTTTTGTTTATTCAGCGGGTTGGGGGAGGATCAAAGGCTTTTAGTGCCATATGAAGTGCTCACAAGAGCACAAAAGAAGTGCATTTGTCTTAATTAGATACTGAATGAAATTGAATATGTACCAAACGTAATCACCGAATTAAAACAAAGGCAAGTCTTGCACATACAGTCATTTCTTCTGTTGAAATAGCAGCATACCATTCATTTTATTGCTGAATCAGACAGCAAGCTAATTATTCTAAATTCCAATTATTCTCAAAAAAAGGCCTAATTTACAGTTTGGCTATGGAAAGCCACCTACACGTTTCAGACTAGTACATGTTACAGAGTCGGCAAAACGTATTGACCTTTACCCTGCTAATATTAAATTAATCTGTTTAATCTTAAGCACAAATGACAGAATGAATAATGCCCACACTATGCCAGGCTTTCATTCGAAAACATTGTTAGTTCTAGTTAATCAGAATTCACTTAGAGGTCTATTCTAAGTGAATTCATGTGTATAGTGAGCAACTGAATGACTAAGATACAGTCAAAATTTATTGGATACAATGCCAAAAGCATACTCTATATTGGCAACTATTTTCATGTAGGAAATTTTTCTATCTGTGGTGTGTCTGAGTGAGCAAATGTAACCATATGCACTTCAGACCAGGATGCACCACCTACAGTATGTTCATGCTTCAAGTCTATATTTACAACTGTGATGCACAACACATCCACCTATCTAATTCTGCTTTCAGTGTAAAGGTACGGAAAGCACTCTCCGAAATAAAGGCACGGAAAGCGCCTAAAAAGGTCCAAATGCTTGTTGCTGGGGCACACTGCATTGGATCCTTGAATAACAGTAATGTACCCCCAACGTCACTTTATTTCTCAGAGTGTGTGTATAGCCAGTGTTTGCCATTGGTGTCAGAAAGAGTCAATCCGCATTATCCTGCTTGGGTCAGGGTCATGACCCTGGTCATGGCCTGGGCTCTACGTGGGTTCGACCCGATTCAGCTTCAGCAGGAACAGGGGGACGTGGGTTACTCTACACAGGTTTGACCTGATTCAGCTTCAGTAGGCATGGGGAACATGGGCTACTCTACGTGAGTTTGACCTGATTCAGCTTCAGGAGGAACAGGGGGACGTGGATTACTCTACGGGAGTTTGACCTGATTCAGCTTCAGCAGGAACAGGGGGACGTGGATTAGTCTACGGGAGTTTGACCTGATTCAGCTTCAGTAGGAACAGGGGGACGTAGGTTTATCTACGCGAGTTTGACCTGATTCAGCTTCAGTAGGAATGAGGAACATGGGCTACTCTACGTGAGTTTGACCTGATTCAGCTTCAGTAGGAATGGGGGAGGTGGATTACTCGACGGGAGTTTGACCTGATTCAGCTTCAGTAGGAATGGGGAACATGGGCTACTCTACGTGAGTTTGACCTGATTCAGCTTCAGTAGGAATGGGGGATATGGGCTACTCTACATGAATTTGACCTGATTCAGCTTCAGCAGGAACAGGGGGACGTGGATTACTCTACGGGAGTTTGACTTGATTCAGCTTCAGTAGGAACAACGGGACGTAGGTTTCTCTACGCGAATTTGACCTGATTCAGCTTAAGTAGGAATGGGGGACGTGGGTTACTCTACGGGAGTTTGACTTGATTCAGCTTCAGTAGGAACAGGGGGACGTAGGTTTCTCTATGCGAGTTTGACCTGATTCAGCTTAAGTAGGAGTGGGGGACGTGGGTTACTCTACGTGGGTCACTGTAGTACCCACTGGGGGCTCCAGGAAGGCACTTCTCCTCTGTAGATTTTGGCAATGACTTCTCAGCCCACTCAGAAACTGCTTCCACTGTTCTTGATCGTAAAGATGCTTCAAGAAGCCCTTACGTATTGTAGTAGTCCTATAAAGTCTAGGATTGCCTGACCATACTTTCATACCTTCTTTACCGGAGCATTATCTAGTGCAAATCGAGGGTAAACATTCAGCACTTTGAAACGTTCACTTTTAACAGAGTCAGAACATAACAAGCCTGTTTGGCAGTGATGTTTGCAGAAGTAAGCTCACAAACCCGGGTTGTGTGTGAATGGTGCTTAATCGTCACGATAGTGCAGTGTGGGTCAAACGTGGGTCGAACCCCTGTTCAGTATCCTGTGTCACCCCTGGGTTTTGTGTGTGAAAGGGGTATACAATAGAGTGTGAAAATTGAGTCTTTATGAAAGGTTTCTCAAGTGTGAGTCACATCCTGTCTGCAGAGCAATTTGCAAAAGATCTACTGGCTGCAAATGCAGCTAAAAAAGCCTCTGTGAAGCTGGCATTATAATTAGTTTCGCATTGTCACAACTTTAGAGAAAACATATTCAAAATGATATATTTAATGTTAAGTGCTTGTTTTATTTATCATTGGGGAAGGACTTGAGAAATTCTAAAAACATTAAAACATGTTGAATAAACATTTGGAGATCGAACGGGTCTTCCACATTACAATAGCATTGAGAATCACAATGATTAAGTGTCAAATTATTTCTGTGCCTCCAGCACATTGGAGTCACTCAAAAGAAATGACACTGTAATAATCCTCAATTTTCTTTTAACATTCATTAATTTTTTTTGCTGCTCATTTAGTGAGTGAATATTTAACTTGGGTGTATACAAAATGTATTGAGTTAATATAACACAGCCTTTGGTCTTTCAACTGATTCGGCTAGACCATCCATTAGACTGAATGCATACAAATGTACGCTACTCACAACCACGGTCCATTGCAGTTTTGACAAATTTGTATTTATCTATTTATTTTATTTTATTTTTTAATTGTATTTATTTTATTTATTCAGTTGTTTGTGTACTGCTCTTATGCTGCAGGTCCTTGCAGTTCATATTTTGAGCAAAACAGAGTATTTATTATCTGAAATTAAATCTGCCTGTAACACCCCCCCCCCCACCCCACTCCCACCCCCTCTTTACACCCCCCACCCAGACACTGCTTCAGCTGTTTGACAGCTGTAATCATATCGGAACGCTGATTCTATCTGGACCTTCCCGAGCTGCTAGGTAAATCGTTATAAGTTGGATTATTTTCAGATTTTTCGAGTACAACCAAAACGGTAAGAATGCGAGAGACAAAACCTTTCTTATTGGTTTTTTTTTTTCCCCCAATCATTATTTCCCTAAATTAATTTCATGAGACACTAAAAAAAAAAAGCTGTTAATTAATAGAATATATAGAATTGACTAACAGGCTGCACAAGAAATACTGTACTTATAGTTATTGTATATTGTTTTTAATAAATGATTTTGAATTATACACACTGAAGACATTTCTGCAGATTAATGTGATGGGGATCACTTTCTGTTGTGTGGCTCAGGCGGAGGATCCTATTTCAGTCTGTCGTGTCTCATCAGTCCTCACTCCACCAGATTTCTTATCGGATGTATTTATCAGAGATGTCTATCCAGTATGAAAAATTAAACCTCTGCTTGCAGAAATAGACCCAGCACATCCCTTGATGAAGCAGCGGTGAATTAATTAGTAATGACTTCATATGTTTTCATTTTCAGATAATTTCGTCTCTTTGAGAAAGTGTACAGTACTTTTCTCATGAAGGTCCGCTTTGGTGAGAATGGAGTGGCCAGGAAACTCATTTCTGGATAGGGCTGAGATAGACAGACGGAATGGGCAGGCTTATTCTGAACATCATCATACCATAAACAAAAATAGAATATATAGGACTCACAATATTAGTTTAACCCTTTTAAGGTCTAAGATCTCAAATAATGCAATCAGTATGCTCTCAACTAAATTCAAAAATTCTAATGCTAATGTGACAATCACTACTGGTAATGGAAAGCAATGGAGTTCTAGAATATTCCCCTCCAAAAAAACCTACCCTTCAAAGGGTTAAAGTGCTACTGTACAGGCCTGAACGGGTAATGGAGCTTGTAACCAGCATAACCCGGGCCTACATTTTAGGTTACCTAGAAGAATTGAGCTCGAGTTATGTCAATATCCAATCTATTTTGTATAATGAATGCAAAATTGGTTTAATTCCACAAGGACTGTTGTGAGTTAGGATCACTGGATCACTGCTGTATTGCATTCCGTCTGTGGTTCCCAGGATGCTCAGAGGCTTTCAGTCATATCAGTGAGAGAGTACGGCCTCTGCCCCAGTCAGTGCTAGCTCTCCTGTAGTACTGTTTGGCATGCTCTGTATAAGTGAGTGGCGTACACACCTTTGTGGGTTTCGGTGGTAGAGTGACAGCTTGGTAAATCTAATACCTATCGGGGGATTATTGTTTAAACAGTACTTATTTTGGTAATCTATAGTGCTACCCAATTGTATAAGAATAGCATCTGTGCATGGATACTGTAAGTGGTGAATTCATAAAAGCTGAGGGCATAAGAAATAATAGAATAAACAAATGAATATATTATTCATATATTATAGCCATGTGTTATTTACATAATTTCAGTGGAAATGAGCCATCTTTTTTGTCAACACCACTTTCAGTGCAATTCAATAATATAGTGCTGCACAGTGAAACAGTGTGTGCTACTGTAAGTTGTTCAGTTGCTAATTAGCATTAGAATTAGAATTATAATCTAGTGGACAAACCACAATGCCCATCTGTTTCTGAAATTGGGTTAAATGTAGCAACCACACAAAAGCACGGTCCACCCAACAGAATAACCAATACATTTTATTTCAATATTTGCAAGATCTTGTCCATGTCTTTGAATTTTGTCTATACATTAGGGGATTTCTGTATACCAAGACGTATTTGTGTAGGAACATACAAACTACAAAATACGTGCTCTCTCTCGCTCTCACTCACCCTCTCACTCACTCTCTCTCTCACACTGGCTCTCTCTCTCACTCTTTCTCTCTCATAAACACAATACACCGCACGCACGCAAACACACACACACCCACACACCCAGCAAGAGCATTTTGCACTTGCAATTAAATTAATGTAATTGTGTGTTTCTATAACAACAGAGACGATTAATGACGACAAAGGACAGCGTGGATGTTTCCGGAGAGTATCGCGAATACCAGCTATTTTCAAAAGGAGCTGAAAGATAGGTTCTCACGAGCGAGACCATCTCCTGTCGCACTTGTTTATTTCCCCCCCTCTCATGGCCACTGACTTACCGATGACACGTCCAGCCCAGGGTTGCCGTGGGGACAAGACCCAGATGCAGATGAGGAGCACCCTGCTCTCTAATTGACACTGACACTGCATCCGACCCCTGCAGCTAGGTAGCAGGGCCGGGCGGGTAGAGTGCCGTGGGGGGACGGCGTGAGGGGAAGGGGGGGGGGGGAGGCCCTATAGCGAGGTGAGAAATTGCTTATCTGTCTGCTGTTACGGGGCAGGGCTCCCTACCGGTGATGGTGCAGGTAAGCCGCGGCCCAATCTCTTAACCACCCAGGGGCTCTTCCTTCGGCGAGGGTTCCCGGAAAAGGGGTCGGGGCTTTGATTAACCAGGCCCACCGCGGCGACGCTGAATCACTGCAGCAGAGACGCCCGGCTCTTTGTCCTCGCCATTTCTCTGGAAAAGAAGTTTCAGCAAGCGTTAGCTTTTCATTTCTCACTCAACAGTGAGAATTTTTTTTTTTTTTTTTTTTGTTGAGAAAAATCACATATTGGAAATCGGAAATGAAGTGCACTTGATTGGTTTCATCGCTTTGAGTCCCAAAGGGCTAGAGTGAACCACCGTAAGGACACGCTTTCCAACGACCAGTTAAATGCATTAACTACGAAATCGTTGAAGATTAATGATCAGTGATGTTAAATAAACTGTAAATGTAATGCAATGTAATGGTTATAATCAGTCTCAAAAAGCAGCATTCGTTTTCATGTTTTAAGGCATTCAAAAAAATCCATGTTTTCTTTTACATAATCCTCAGACTTCAAGTCTTTGAAGGTTCTCTTCTTAAAATGTCACTGGTAGACAAGCCTTCAAGTGGCAAGATTCCTTTTATCAAATATTAAATTATACATATTGTATTTGCATGTTCCGGCATTAGAATTAATAGCAGTGCACTCTTTGAGGTTATTTCAGTTTTTCAACATCAGAAAAAACTGTCGACCAAAAGGCTTTCAAGTCGAATATTCTTGCAAGGTGGTCTAGTTGTGCATTGGTGGGGCGGCCTGTAGCGTAGTGGTTAAGGTACAGGACTGGGACACGCAGTCAGTGGTTCTAATCCCGGTGTAGCCACAATAAGATCCGCGCAGCCAGATTTCAGCAAGGCTCTTAACCCTGCATTGCTGCAGGGGAGGATTGTCTCCTTCTTAGTCTAATCAACTGTACATCACTCTGGATAAGAGCGTCTGCCAAATGCCAATAATAGAGTGTAAAAGTTGTTTTCTGTGACCATTGTTGGCCATGATATGACCTAGCATCAAAGTCAAGTGTCCATTGAGAACTACAGAGACAGATGCAATGGTTTGGTTTTCATTATGTGCGAAAAGTATGAAATGTGAAATGAAATGATGGCACATCGGTATTTGTATTGGCTGCCAAGGGAAAGTATTTTACTCAAATATATTGGCCATAATCAATTATCAAGACAGTGTGACCCTAATTAGGTCAAGTGTAAATCCTATGAGAAAAAAAACAGTCAACTTCAACGCAGATGCAGAGACCAATGTAAGTGCACTTTAAAACTGAGAAGATCTCCAGGAAGGTGTGGGAGGTTTGGATGCGGGAGGTGAACCTTGACATTTCAAATGAAGAACGAGCACAGAGTGAGCGTCTGTGATTGTGACTTCCTGCGCATAATCTCAACAGAGAGAGCAAACACGGGGCCCACAAAGAAAAAGCCACAAAAAGAGAGCCCTTCAAAGTGAAAGAAGAAGAGATAATAATCCAAATAACGCACACAGTATGAATGTAGGACACGGGGCTCGAATAAGACAGTGAGTTGCTATGCGGATTCATCACAGAGGTGAGGTGACTTAAAACATAAAGGACATAAAAACTTTTCAAGGACAGACATTTGCATTAAAAAAGGAACAGGCAACTTCCTATTCATCTCACTGAATGTGTTGGAGGTACTACTGTGTCTAGTGTCCAAGCAGGTATATTTCCAGAGATAAAATATACACTCAGAGAGCACTTTATTATTTTATTCACTAATTTACACATATTCATGCGATTATCTAATCAGCCAATTGTGTGGCAGCAGTGCAATGCATCCAATCATGTAGAAATGGGTGAGGGGGCAGACAGGGTGGTTTGAGTATCTCAGAAACTGCTGATCCAGAGAGCAGCAGTTCTGCAGACTGAAACGCCTTGTTAATGAGAGACGTCAGAGGAGAACGGCCAGACTGGTCAAAGCTGACAAGAAGGTGACAGTAACGCAAATAACTACACATTACAACAGTGGTATGCAGAAGAGCATCGCTGAACACACAATGCATCAAGTGGACAGGCTACAGCAGTAGAAGTCTAAAAAATAAGTCTAATAAATACCTAATAAAGTGCTTGTGAGTGTAAATTATCTGTGTGTTTTTTTCAGGTGGTCTTTATATTTTATATCGGTGGAGTTCTCCAAACAGACAGGTCTGACCTGTCATTTACAAGAATAAATGGTAAATGGCAGGCATTTATATAGCGCCTTTATCCAAAGCACTGTACAATTGATGCTTCTCCATTCACCCATTCATGCACACACACACTCACACACCGACAGCGATCAGCTGCCATGCAAGGCGCCAACCAGCTCTTCAGGAGCATTTGGGGGTTAGGTGTCTTGCTCAGGGACACTTCAACACAGCCCGGGCGGGGGATCGAACCGGCAACCCTCCGACTGCCAGACAACTGCTCTTACTGCCTGAGCCATGTCGCCCCGCGAATAATTGAGGGTCACTCCATGAACGCTCGTTTTAATTGGCTTGAAACTTACAACCCGCCGTGGTATAAGGAGAGGATGCGAAATCACAAGATGAAGGCAAGTGGCAGTTATTGGAGGGTTTGAGTGCATTTGATGCAATCCCACAGTCAGTGTTGTAGTTTTAGATTCACCCGTTGTCTACAGTGTAAACACATTCACTGTGTAATAAATGTGAAACTAATTCAGAACAAATTCTAAATGGGATCCTGTAAATACTAAACATTAGCTAATGGTCATGTTCTGAAAAACCACATTATATTTTCTTAAAGACTAGAAATTGGGAGTATTGACTAGCTCGATAACTGCATTGTGAGAAGGTAAAATGGTCTTTCAAAATTCAAACAAGCATTTTGTTTTCATGAAAAGCTCTTGTTATGCAGATTAGTCCATAATTGTATTAGGTGGCAATACCCAATAATTACCAAATACAAATTCAGAAAACGTATGCTGTAAGAAAGAAGAAACAAATACTCAGAGGTTGGCACTGGTACTATGGCATTCAAACAGCATCACCATGTGTGGTGATATCCTCCTTTCTGGAGCAATTGAAATGTCTCTTCCTTTGTGAAATGTGCAGTAAAAGATCAAAACATTGCAGCAGGGAAAATGCTAGTGTATTTGTTAAATTCAGTCTCCTGTAGAGAACATACACCCAACTGTACTGATTTTCAGCTAGCTTTTGCAGCATACATAAAGAGGTAGGAAAGCTATTCAATCCAGTTGGGTATTTACTGAGAAAAAAAAAAGGAGAAAAAAAAGGTTAGGTGTGTTACACAAAGGCACAGCAGTATAACTTCTACCTGGGAGTATGCAGTCTAGTGCTTAGCCCTTTAACATCCTCAGATCCCAGGTCCCCAGGTCCGCCACGCACCCGACCCGCTCCAGTTTGAATACCAGGAGAAGGTGGGCGTGGAAGATGCCAACATCTACCTGCTGCACAGGACCCACTCTCATCTGGACAAGGGGAAAGGTGCTGTGAGAATCATGTTCTTTGACTTCTCCAGTGCCTTCAACACCATCCAGCCTGCCAGACTGAGAGACAAGCTTGTGCAGATGGGGGTAGACACTCACCTGGTATCCTGGATTACAGACTACCTGACGGAGAGACCACAGTTCGTCAGGATGAAGGACTGTTCCTCAGAGCAGGTGGTCAGCAGCACCGGAGCACCACAGGGGACTGTGCTTTCACCGGTCCTGTTCACCCTGTATACATCTGACTTCAGGCACAACTCAGAGTCATGCCACATGCAGAAGTTTTCAGACGACACTGCAATAGTGGCGTGTATCAGGGATGGGCAGGAGGATGAGTACAGGAACCTGGTGGATGATTTTGTCCAGTGGTGCAATGTCAACCATATGCAACTGAACATTCCCAAAACCAAGGAGATGGTGGTGGATTTCAGGAGGACGAAGCCAACTATGCTGCCAGTCTCCATTGAAGGGGTCAATGTGGAGGTGGTCAGCACATACAGATACCTAGGGGTACACCTGGACAATAAACTGGACTGGTCAGCCAACACTGATGCACTCTACAGGAAAGGGCAGAGTCGGCTCTACTTCCTCAGGAGGCTGCGGCCTTTCAATGTCTGCAGTACGCTCCTCTGGATGTTTTACCAGTCTGTCATCGCCAGTGTCCTTTCTTATGCCATTGTGTGCTGGGGAGGCAGCATTAAGAAAAGGGACGCTGGGCGACTGGAAAGTCTGGTAAGGAAAGCTGGCTCTGTAGTTGGAATGGAGCTGGAGTGCTTAACAACATCAACAGCAGAGAAAAGGACACTGAACAGGATGCTGGCAATCATGGACAATGACCGCCACCCACTATATAACACACTAAACCAACAGAAGAGCATCTTCAGCAGCAGACTCCTGTCTCTGACATGCTCAACAGACAGGTCAAGAAGGTCCTTTGTTCCATGGGCCATTCATTTATACAATACACAAAACGGGATAACTGGACTTTTCACCATGAGTCTCTTTCTGCTCCTTCCACCACATCTACTGTTTACTGTTTACTTTGTACTTTTTGCACTACCACGATTGCACATTTATTTGATTGCACATTTATTTAATTTAACATAGCACCTTATTTTTATTACCATAGCACCTTATTTCAGATTTTTTAATTTTTGATCTTTATGTGTGTGAGATATGTGTGTATATATGTGTATGTATAAGCTACTGAATGCCTAAAATTTCCCTCGGGATGAATAAAGTATCTATCTATCTATCTATCTATCTATCTATCTATCTATCTATCTATCTATCTATCTTTAAGGTATAAGACAAATATATAAGAATTCTCTTAACTGAACATTATCGACCTGCTGCTAATGTAAGCCCCAGTGTAGTCACAGTAAGATCTGCACAGCTGTTGATCCATCTTTTACACTGTGCGATGTAGCCCTGACAATATCCCGTGTTTCATTGCTGTCACACTGCGCGATAAGACCCAAGAATTATGTAATAAAAGCAGCGATTCCATCCTACGATTACAGTGGCATCCACTCCCTGAATTTCAGGATCCATCCATCCATCCATCCATCCATCCATCCATCCATTACCTTAACCCACTTATCCTGAACAGGGTCGCAGGGGGGCTGGAGCCTATCCCAGCATACATTAGGCGAATGGCAGGAATACACCCTGGACAGGTCACCAGTCCATCACAGGGCACACACACCATTCACCCACACACTCATACCTATGGGCAATTTAGACTCTCCAATCAGCCTAACCTGCATGTCTTTGGACTGTGGGAGGAAACCAGAGTACCTGGAGGAAACCCACGCAAACACGGGAAGAACATGCAAAGTCCGCACAGAGAGGCCCCGATCGACAGGGATTTGAACCCAGGACCTCCTTGCTGTGAGGCAGCAGTGCTACCCACTGCACCATCCATGCCGCCCTTGAAAGAAAAACATTCCAAAAAAACCTTAGCTCTCCAAAAGTGAAGGCCCATTGCACAGTAACACATTGCACTAGACCACTGTGCCAGCAAGCCGGATGTGTGTATGTGTGTGCGTTGCCTTGGACCAGGTGTGTGTGTTCACCAGCCGTCTCATCCCCCCTCTTCGTCTGACTCTGCAAATGTCAGTGGTGTTTGCTCCTCCAGGTCCGCTTCAGTCAAGGTTAAGGGAGCATTTGGAGAAGAGTTTGGACTGAGACGTATGTTCATTCTGACATTTGTTTGTGCATGAGCTTCAAATGGATACATACAGTTGTCTTTTTTTTTAATGTATTAAAAAATTCAGCACTTATTTCATTCTGTGCTTTCTTATACTGTATGTGTGTGTGTGTGTGTGTGTGTGTGTGTGTGTGTGTGTGTATACGGTGTGTTCCTGCAATGTTTCTACTGTTAATTTTGGAGATTTCAGTTCTCCTCTGAACCATGCGGTGTCGTCAGCTGCTTCTTTTCACACTGCAGATTGTAGCTAAGCTTGCACAGAGTTGAGTCAGAGGAGGACCTTTCATATTTGGCTTTGGCATGCAGTCCACGGGCACGAAATTGGCCAACAGGGGGCGATGAAACTTGGACCCCTAACCCAATGAATCCTCCCGTACCCTGAGTGATGAAATAGCTGTTCACTCCATCTGCCAGTCACATCCAGCACTGGCACTGGGTTCAGTCCGAGATCATGGGGCACATCAATGCACCTCAGTTTGGTGTCAAAAATGAATGAGCTAACCAGCAGCACATTAAATGTACCCTTTTCCCCCCGATTTCTGTTTCATTCCTATGCAAAACAGAAACCTAACTCTGCAGAAAAAAACTCCCTCTTGGAGGCATCCTATTGATACAGTTTTATATAGAAACTGACATTAAATTACATAGAGATGTTGTAGCAATTGTTAGTCCAAGGTCATCGCGACTTTTGATTTAATGCTATATTGAAATGAGATGAGAAACTTGTATTTGATGGGTAGAAAAAAGTTCATTATTTTGTGCCACAAGGCATGAATGAACTCAAGGGTGATGCTTTTTTTTTGTAGAGGTCAATTATTAAAAGCAAGAAAACTAAATTGTTCCCTGAATTCAAATTTCCCCTTGGCTACAAAAAAAGGCTCTCTCTACATGCAAAATAACTGCTTAGGACCTCCATCAATAACTCTTCTTCCTTATCTCATGAAAAAGAAAAAAACTAAGAAAAAATTTGAAAAGTAATTGAAAAACCGGACAGCTGAACTTCTTCAGAATCTGCACTCCCCAAGTCTGTCCGTAGCGTCAAACGCGGGCCACCTTGACCTAAATCTCCGGAGGGTCAGAAATAATAAGTAGCTGGAATGGTGTTTGACAAGCCTGAGTGCTCTAAATCACACAACTGAACTGAAGTCAAATGCATTAACATATGCCTAACTCAGAGCAAATTGCTTCGGAAAAAGGCTGAAATGTAGAACCGTGGTTGGGGGTTTATTGGGGGAGGGGTTTACACAGAATGCATTTGTTTTGCCATGGGTTATCGTGCTAGCTGGGATGCTCCAGTACAGCCAACATCACATTGCTTAAATTGAATTTGAAGACAAAGTTCTCCTTAAATCACAACCTAATTATCCCCAGACGTACAGCTTAAGGGAGATGTCTCCAGAGGCTATCCTGGAACTGCATGTCCGACATAACGCATGTATCCCATCAACTGTTTCACTTAAAATTTGATTACTGCACCAACTGCCATTTCAATAACATTCTCAGTCTATTGGCTAGATATATAATCAACTTCTCCATTTTAAAAAAATCCCTTGATTTTCTTGAACAGTGCTATTTGTCTAAAAGCTGCTTGCTGAGACCCAATAGTCAGGATTCAATTATGATTTGTCCATAACCGTAAGTCACAATTCAACGTAAGTGTTGTAATGGTGACACAGTAATGACTGAAGGTGTACAGATTTTTAAATATACTGTATATATTAGAGTTGTCTACACAGATGTATTTACAATGTTAGCATTTCACAGAGCTGGCTTCTAATCTGTGGTGACACTCATGTTTTGACATACAGTAGCCCTGCCGCCCGTTAGCTGCTCGTGCTAGGTTAGATAGAGCGCAGTGGGTATCTCCTCCAGTGGAGACAGGACGGCCAGGCGAACCTGAAGCACAGTTCCCCCATTACTGAAGATCTGTGGGGCGGGATGGGTATAATCCCTGCTCTGTCTGGGAGGGCTGCCATCAGCCATCTCCCCATGAAGGGCTGTGCTTCAGATGCAGGCCGCATGGCGTCTGGAGCCTGACGTGGCATGTCTGCTCAAAGGGCCTTTGTGTGTGTGTGTGTGTGTGTGTATGCGTGTACTGTGTGTGTGTGTGTGTGTGTGTGTGTGTGTGTGTGTGTGCATGTACTGTGTGTGTGTGCGTGTATGTGTGTGTGTGTGTGTGTGTGTGTGTGTGCATGTACTGTGTGTGTATGCGTGCATGTGCGTGTATGTATGCACTGTGTGTATGCGTGTACTGTGTGTGTGTGTGTGTGTGTGTTTATGTGTGTGTATACGTGTGCTGTGTGTGTGTTTATGTGTGTGTATACGTGTACTGTGTGTGTGTGTGTGTGTGCATGTACTGTGTGTGTGTCTGTGTGTGTGTGCGTGTATGCGTGTACTGTGTGTGTGTGTGCGCATGTACTGTATGTGTGTACTATGTGTGTGTTTATGTGTGTGTATGCGTGTACTGTGTGTGTGCGTGTGTGTGTGTGTGCATACACTGTGTGTGTGTGTGTATGTACTATGTGTGTGTGTGTGTGTGCATGTACTGTGTGTGTGTGTGTGCGTGTACTGTGTGTATGTGTTTATGTGTGTGTATGCGTGTACTGTGTGTGTGTGCGTGTGTGTGGTATTGTGGAACATGGCAATGTGCCTGCATCTCATGGAAATGCTTCCTTTGGATTCAGAACAAAATGAAATGTTGGCGGCCATTTTGTGATGCTGGGCTATTAATTTAAGTGAGTACATTTTTAAATAAATAGATGCAGGTAGCGGGTGGGCTAACATAACAGTTACAGCAGTGAAAGGTAATGGTGTAGGGCACATTTTTCTGCAATGCTTTAGGTGCTCTCATGCTCTTAGAAGACAAGATGGATGTCAGATTTAATACCAGAGTGTGATCACCTTCACCCCATGTTAAAGCGTTTACTTGCTGCAGACAGGGCTGTTTTTCAGGATGTCAAACATACCCTGACAGAGCACGAGTCGTGGCCCAGGGACTAGAGGAGCAAGGCAGTGACGTTATCCATGTGTTATGGTCTTCACTGTCACCAGGTCTGAGGACAATCTTGCATTTTGGG